>NW_013666278.1:268602-295626 GCF_000517525.1 Limulus polyphemus
CTTACCAATAAAGGTAATATTGTAAAACTAAACATTTTTGAATTTTGTATGCCTGTTGTTCCCCAACGAATAGTGGGATTGACCGTCACATTATAACGCCCCCACGGCTGAAAGGGCGAGCATGTTTGGTGGGATGCGGATTCGAACCCGCGACCCTCAGATTGTGAGTCGAGCGCCTTATCCACCTGGCCATGCCGGGCTTTTTTTATGTATTAGTATATTGTGTAATGGGTTCCTCAGGCGGAAATCTTACAAACGTAATTTTAACATCTTTCTGGAAAGAGCTTATAAAACTGTTCTGTCAACTAATTCCTGCTCCATAAAATTAACAACTTAAAACATAGTTTCAGTGATTATCTACTTCATAAAACATGTAACATTTCAGTTACAACACAGGCAACAATTTATATACTGAACTGATTTGGATAATTTATGGTTGTGAATGAGCAAGCTATTTACGAAAGCTTTGTTTATCATTGGACGTTGTTAAGATCTTGAAATAATGTGAATAGACGACTACTTCACACTCACCCAGGGCGTGCAGCAATACAGTTAATGTGTTCTTAAAATAAAATTTATAGGTTTTTTTCCCCCGTTTCAGCAGCTGTCTTGTAGTGGAACCAACATAAATTTGATGTTTTCATTGAAGAAATACAGTTTTTATATCTTAAGAAATACTGCAGACAACACTTTGGTTTAAATATACATCGCAGTTGTACATTAGGATACACTCTATGAAATAGAGGGCGTGCTGTGTGTGTTACGTATTATAATTTCGAATGGTCTGAAACTGAGCTAAATGATAATTTAAATTTAGAACTTAAATAAATGCCGATATATCTCCAATTTATGATATTTGCCAACTAGATTGATACACACAGTTTTCTTTTTATCACAAATATGTTTTAATATACAAACAACAATACAATAACAGTTATTTCAAACAGTTATTACACACAATGATTTATATAAAAGAAATTTACAATGAATTTTACGATGAGCGAGTTAATTACGAGTTGATGTAGGTACAATTAGTTCGTTTGTAGTTAAGCACAAAGCTACACAATGGGCTATCTGTACTCTGCCCACCACGGGTATCGAAAGCCAGTTTCTAGCGTTGTAAGTCCGCAGACATACCGCCGTGCCACTGGGGGACAGGTACAATTCGCTTAACGGGGAGCTAGCTAACTTTGTCCTTCGTTATTCACCAGCCATACTCGCCGAGTTTTCCACGATGAAGTTAGGTAATGTTTTTGTAAAAATACTAATGTGCGATGAAAATCCACTAAAGTTAAACTATTTGTAATGTTCGAATGTTGTAATTATTTGTAATGTAATGCTCCTGGTCAAATATCTGAAGTTTTCCGATTAATAAGCGCTAATCACAATTATAGTAATAGCTTCCAAAGTTTATGGCACACTTACAATAGCAAACTAATAATAGATACTATTTTTTTGGCGCTTCGCGTTGGTTACATTTATAGTCGTGCAGAGTTTCTCAAAAATTCAGGTTACGTAACAATACTAGCACGCTACATTAAGCGTTTACGTACATACATATATTGTTGATTCTCACACTCGGGAATCTTCTACAGCTTTAGGGAATAGGCAGGAGTTTCGCAATACATATTTAACAGTATAAGCTATGCATGTTTCTAAATATAAACTTAGTCTACACAAACGTTGATATTAAAATAAATATATACTAATAAATCCGTCACATGTGCTTTAACATTCAACTAAGGTGTTTAATAAAAGATAATATTATAAAACCGAAACAATTCGGAAAATCATACATTGTTGCTTTATGACACTGTGTTTTAAGATTCAACTATAGCTTACCAATAAAAGGTAATATTTGTAAAAACTAAACATTTTTGAATTTTGTATGCTGTTGTTCCTGAAATTTTTGCTTGTTGAAATAGTCACGAATTATTCTATCTATCGAACAGATAGGAATAGAATTTTTGTTTAAGATACTCTATGCAAAAATCCATAGGTTCTTCAAATTGTACAAAAGGTTGAGTATATTAAAAACGATTTTAAATATATATAAATTAGCAAATTACTTGACAGACACGACAGATATAAAGTCGCGGTAGAACTGCATGTATCAGAGCTACATTTTGGCATTGTTTGGCATTTCCTAAGTAATTAGCTTGATGCCACCGAGAACTTATTGGTTTTAAGGAAGAATATATAAAAGCTTTTTTCCGACGCAAAGTATTCATACACTCACATCACAAAAGTGCGTTCAGTTCGAATATTTAGAATTTCCAAGACATTGGTATTTCTTGTACTTAACGCCATTGGAAAAAGAAGAAATCTAGATCAACTTGATAAACCAGGATCACCCACAATAAGGTCTGCAACAAATTGTACCCAAGCCCTGGTAAGTAAAGGGTGGGATCTTATGACACGTAAATATCCACGAGAAAATGTCAGTAGCAAAAGCCATCTATGTGTACTAGGCAACACTACGCAACATAATCAAGAAGGATCTCCGTCTGAAAAAGTAACACTAGTCACGTTAACATAGGTTGCTTTCACAACATATTCCTACATCCATCGCATCTCTCAAGTAGCTGGAGAATGGAATGGATAATCATGGTATTCCATAGGAAATCACTGATATTGCCAAGTCGCCAGACGATTGGATTGTTGAAACAGACGCTAGGAAACCATCGTTCTCGCGCACTAGGTGGATTGTTCAAACAGTCAAGATGAAGCTCTGTACTTTGGATAGACAGCCTTACGACGGAGTCTTTTGCAATAGAAATAACATTGCAAGGCTATTGTCAAAATGCACAGTTGTAGGATTGAGTGTGATCGGACGTAGCGACATTGAGCATGGACTGTAACGACGCGGTGAGGTTCCAAACTCTTTTTGATATAGTGTACTCAACCTCTGGATATGCACATTAAACTAATATCTTAACCAAGTTTCCTAAAACAAAATTGGTATATAATGTGTAAAATGAAAATACATTAAAATGTTTTTACTGGTGAACTTCGCATTTAAGATTATCCTTACAATTATGAACAAATGTGTCTGAAGATGCCTTTGTTTGTCATGCTGATGTTTGTTTGTTTTTGAATTTCGCGCAAAGCTACACGAGGGCTATCTGCACTAGCCGTCCATAATTTAGCAGTGTAAGACTAGGGGGAAGGCAGCTAGTCATCACCACCCACCGCCAGCTCTTGGGCTACTCTTTTACCAACGAATAATGGGATTGACCGTCACATTATAACGATCCCACGGCTGAAAGGGCGAGCATATTTGGTGTGACGGGGATTCGAATCCGCGACCCGCAATTTGCGAGTCGAGCGCCCTAACCACCTGGCCATGCCGGGCCTACATGCTGGTGTTCAACAAACAAAGCAGCAAAGAAAACAGTTAACTAGAAAAAAATCAATCAAGAACCTATAGCTACATTATTACTATGATCGTATGGGCTACCATTAAACAAAAATGTGATTCCTTATATGCAAAAATACATTAACTTTCAAAATAAATAGTTTGGAATACGTAAGTCATTTGGAATGTCATCAAACATTAATTTTGCATTTAACTATATTGTTTCTTTCAAAGGTATGTTAATATACAAATACTTCAATCCAAACTTTGTACTATAGACATTACTATGAGACTTTGGATTTTGCATTTTACTAGAAAATTGAAAACTGTCTTTCAAGGAGTTTTCTTTAATAATACGTTTATTCAGAAATCCAATTAAATAATCCGTGAATGCATGATAATATGTTCTAACATTTGAAATTATAGGTCTTAATATACATCCTTTATTTATATATTTTGGGAAAGTCACAGAAACCCTGAGTGACTACTTAATGATATAATTTCTGAATACTCTCATAGAGGTAATTTTTTTCTAATTTAATTTCAATGCATTTCTTTGTAACTATATTTCTCAAGTATCAGAGAGATTTTGGTCAAACTTCATAAATTTAGTTGAATCACTAAAAATTTTGCCCATTTTATGCAAAATAACTATATATTTCCTTTATCAGATTTAGTAGTGACAATATTGTTCTTTTATCAAGCTTTATTAATGCCGAGAAGTTTCGTTAATTATAGTTAAAACTGTTAATCAGAAAGCTATTTTACTAACTTGAGTTCTAATTTATAATACAAACAATAAATGTAAACACTGCTCCAAATGTATGATAAAATCTTCAATTTTTAAATTGTTATTTATACTAAATCTTAAACAAAGAACTAAGACTTCTTTTTCAGCCTCGCTTAAAACAAAACTATATACGATGAAACATAAAAGCATCCGGTTGTTCTATAAACGAGTCTTTAACCTAATATCACTTTAAATCAGTTACTTTAATCAAATAGTTTTTTCTACATTTTGCAATAACATTGGAAATTTTGTATTTCGATAAACATTTTAAGATTTAATAATTCTATAATATTATTGTTGTTTCAATAAACCTCTATAGACTGACGAATTAAAGATTATTCCGTTTAATTTCAAAATTTAACATCTGTTTTAAAACTTTATAATATTTTTCAGAATGTCAAACTGAGGCACAGAAGCCCTAAAATTCACTGGTTTTGTAATACATTTAGTTGTTTACATTGATTAAATATGAATATCCAACTTATTTTTAGAACATTTCAAATTTAATTTTTCTACACTCTAACCTGATGTAGTGTAGATTTACCACAACGTCTTATGATATTGTAAGCAATATACTCATTCTTTAAAAATGTCAAATGTATAATAGGTTTTAATATTAAAAGGGCTATTAATCACATATTACATACATAAACTGGATTGGTTATTCTTAAGCACAAAGGTACATAATTGACTATCTGTGCGCTGTCCACCACGGGTATCGAAACCTGATTATTAGCGTTGCAAGCTTGCAGACTTGACATTGAGCCACTGGGAGAGGGATAGAGACACACACAATTAAACATTATTCTTGTACTACAATAATTTTTTGTATACGCAAATTAACCCCAGTTAGATGATTAAGTTATAGTTGTCATTTAAATTTAGTTAATGAGTTTTATAAATAATTCAAATAAGGTAATATTAAAAGCCATCCCAATTACAACCACACCCTATTTAAAATTTGGAATGTAAGTTTAACGAACAAATGCAGGAGCTACCAAATGTTAGGCCACTGACATACTGAACTAAAAAGGCCAATTAGAAACTATTTGAATTAGATATCACGAAAAACATGTTACTATTTTCTTCACAATTATAGGCCATAGAATAAGTTTGTTTGGTTTTGAAATTTCGCACAAAGCTACACGAGAGCTATCTGCTCTAGCCATCCCTCATTTAGAAGTGATAGACTCTAGGGAAGGCAACTAGTCAACACCACCCACCTCCAACTCTTAGATTACTCTTCTGCCAACGTAAAGGGGGAACTGAGCGTCATAAAAGACGATCACGGGATTCGAACTCGCGACCCTGAGCTTGCTGGTCGAATGCCCTAACCACCACCTCATGCATACCATACAATAAAACAGAACTAATACAAACACCATAAGATCTGAATAATAAACACGTAAATGGTTCACAATTTTTCACTATTCTAAGACTACAGCTATTGCAACTTGTTTTCTTTGTAAACAAAGCGCGATTTTTTCAGAATTCAATTATGAAACCTGTAATATGATTACCCTCCCAAATGTATATCGGTCTCCTATCGAGTAAGGATGAGTATTTTGTTGCTGTTTTAAAAGGCCACGTACCGACACCATAATATTTACGTATTTTTTCTGATTAGTTTGCAAACTGCCAGACGACCTCTGCTGGCATTTCAGCTGATAAAAGAAAAACTCGTTATTTATCTACCTTTACAATCCTTTCGCACGAGCGTGGGAACAAAAACCTTCTTTTCTGTGTCAGATAATTTAAAAATGATCACTACTGGTCATTACAACTGTGGTTCTGGTAAAATGGTTTTCCCGCGGAGAAGTCAGTTATTTTCTCTAACTGGAGGTTTGGAGAATACCGGAATCTGGAGTGTAATGATCTTTCTGATCTACAACCAGGATATATCTAAGTGAAATATTGACATGATATCGATATGAATATGGACATTTATTCAATCACAATCCAATAACATAAACAAAACAAGAGCAAGTGTTTAGTTGTGTGTGTTTAACTAGTAAGAAAAGTTGAAACTCCTATAACTAATTCTCCTACCTGTTCAGTGTGTCCCTCTTTGTAAGTTAAACTAAAAATAAAAGTGAAACCCAGAGATATCACAAAGTGACAACTAAAATTTAATGTTAAATGTTAAAAGAAAACTATGTTTGCTTTAAACAAATGCTACAGTCAAATAGTGAACCAAAACCAGAGTTACAATAAATTAATATTATGTTACCGTTACTCAAATAAACAAAAGTAATCGCTGATATCAAATCTAAAGTTAAAGATTAACACTACTATGTGCTACACTTATAGGTTTCACTGTATTGAAGTAAAAAGTATAAAGTTATGCAGAAATCCACCTGAAGGCAAACCTGGTATTAAATACACAAACAAACCCAAGTTTGCACTTGAAATGTATTTCACGTTCAAGTTGTGTGTCCAATGGGAATTAAGCTTGTGAGCATGGCTGCCCCGGACCCTTATCAGATTTGCTTACAGGAAAGATAGCTTTCTATTTCTTGATGTCATGTGCTATCTTCCCTGCTCACATTTAACTTTATAATTGTAACCAGCATTCAGATCAAACTCTAATATTCTCACTTGAGTGTTTACTCTATGTTATGATACGAACAATACTTACTAACGAGTTTATGTATAGTTTTATACAACTCTGTTACACTTGGCTTACCAATAATTACAAATGCATACTTACATATATGTAAGACTGCAACTTTTACACATCTTGGCATCCAGGCGAATACCTTGGAAAGCACAGTAACTTTGAAAAAGGTACATTTTAATTAAGAGAGTAGAAGGCACCTAACACTTCCCTGTACTACTTCTCCTTTTACCTTGACCTTCAAGCCGATTCAGCCATCCTTAAATCTAAAATACCAAAACTAATCAAACTTTATTCGCTTTTTCATGGAATTACTGGCATACTAGACTTTATTTATTTTAGCTAAACCTATACACCCTGGTTCGGTTCTGGAGTCATTACACCCAGTGGTAGGTAACTGGTGGTTTCATTGGATGCTTCAGAGTCTAGAAGGCTAAACCACCATCAGCATCTCAAGACCCACATATGAGCTGCAACATCGAGCAATGCATTCTCATCCCTCAATTCCAATGACATAAATATCAGGCCAGCCCTAGTCATGGAAAGCAGCATCAGAAACTCTACAACATCACTGAATTATGTCAATGATTTCTTTTTATATTTTTGAATTTAACAGCAACAAGACTAAGACACTTCAACTAGCAGACTGAAAGATAGAGATATCCAGAAGATTTTTTGCTTGATTTTAATTTAAATAGAAAAAGCCAGGATTTGAAATATAGGGTCAAAAACAATCATAGTTGGCCAGAAAAACTTCAGAGTAAAAAATAAAGTTGTAGTAGCCTGGATGTAAAAACACTTCATCTTGGAAATTTCAATCAGGATCAAAGTGTATTGTAACTCATACGTTCACTCCACTACCACCTGGTTGTTGGATCAACAGAGTCCAGATTAGGTAACAACAGAAATGGGGGAGCAAAATGCAATGTAACTACCCAGACTAGTAACCAACATCAGATTGAACAATGCTCAGGCATCAACCTAATTACTCCAACTACTGAACTCGATTACACCAGCATCTTATCTTTGTCTCTATTTCAGATACAAGTTAAGCACAGAGGTGAATTTATATACCTCACAGGAAGTTGTTACTTTTCACCTCCAGTGCTCTTGCCCAGTTTGCATTTTCATGTGCATGATACTTTTGGAATATTTGAACCTGTTGATCAAAAATATTCCATCATTATTAAGCAAATCTTGGGTAAGCTTAGATTTGTTTTACTAATTGCATTGTTTAAGCATTTCATTTTCTACGGATATTTTCCACTTTGCTCACTTACTTTCCAGCTCAATCCAACTGAAATACTGCTGGCCTACACTCGTAGAACACAAGTACATCTGCATTTTCCTGCAAGTATGGCATTTTAAACTAAAACATTCGCAGAAGCATAAATGAAAACAAAATCCCATTTTTATTTCAAATGATACCTTGCAGGTCTTTGCACACAGTTGACTTCACAACTCTATCTAGCATTCAAATCAAACTCTGGTATTCTCAGTCGAGTTTTTCCCTCTGTTATGCTATAAACAACACTTGTGAATGACTTTGTCTAGTGGTTTTCCCAAAGAGCAGTGTATTTCTCTTCTAAATAACTTGCTCAACTGTGTAGGACTCCTCCATGGAGAGTAAAGTAATTATTCTCTACCTTGATGCAGAGAGTGAATTGAGTGACAATTTGCTAAAGTTGCCAATGCAGCATGAGTGGATCGAATTGTGTTAAGGTAATACAGTAGCACAAAAGTCCACAGTTGTCAGTCAGTTGGAACAGTAAATGTCCATTTGCTCTGGATTTATGTATTTAGCCAGTGCTTAGGTCAAATAGATTATCTGAGTAGGTTAATATAGTAATTGAACACATGCCTGAGGCAAATTGTTGAAAGCAACTAGCGTATGTGATAATATGTAAAAGCTGCATCCTTACATGTATGTTAAAATGCATTTGTGATTATTTGTACACTAGTTGTACTATAGCATGCCTGTATGAAACTCTTCTACTATGATACGAGTAGTGACCTCCATGAAGAAAAATCACTCAATTATTTGGAATACAAGAGGTTACAACACCCTTTCAGTCATCGGTTACTCAATTTCATAGTTATCAACCAGTCTAGCGTGGTACATGAATGGTAGTTGCACCACGTACTACATACAAGACATAACTTATATCACTGCTTGATAGCTTAGAAAGCAAGGATACCTCTGCCTTTCAGTCAGTAACTGTTTGACTACATGAACATCCTAGATGATATAATTGTACCATATAGTACATAGATGATATCTTACATCATCACTCACGAGCTGGGAAAGCAAGAATCACTAAGTTCTTTCAGATGTTAGTGGTATGGCCAAATGGTCATCCTAGCTTTGATAATCTAGTGGAAAATCACATAAGGTGGACATCATTCAATAGCTTGAAACATATAGATCACCATTTCATTTCAGTTAATGATTTGGCAAATAAACATGTATCCTAATTATGGTTTAGAAATTAATCCCAACCATATCAATCCAAAAGGTTGTGTTGATGATCTAGCTGACCATTGTCCTAATTATGGTTTAGAAATTAATCCCAACCATATCAATCCAAAAGGTTGTGTTGATGACCTAGTTGACCATTGGAGCTATCTCTTACCTTTTCAGGCACATCCTTATCTGGTTCCTTAAACAAAGCCAGAGAATTAGCACCCTCCTCTGTCTCAAAACATTTGACTGGGGATTGCAATGTGAAGTACATGTCTTCACTACACCCAACATTATTCACAACTTTGAGTACAACTGACCATTTAAATTACTTCATTTGTCAAAGGTAATTTATCCAAAGGTTCTAAAGCATACTATCCATTACTCTGTCAAAATATCAGTAACAAGCTGTGTTGAAGTTTCAACCTGGATATGCTTTGGCCCATATAGTGGAGTAATAAATAGTAAAAAGCAAATATTGACCCATTCACTCAGTTTCTGGAGAGGAGAACCACCATCGTTTGCTGGAGTTTTCCCTATTGTGACCGTATTTTCTGTGCACTGCCTAAATAGTGTACTAGTGAATCCAATGCTGTAGGCCACAGTTCAAATCCACCTAGTACAATCTTTGTCAGACATTCACATTAGTTCAAGCAACACCCAAATGACATTCGATCCTTGCACTATGCACAGTCTGGAGAATATGCACAAAGAGAGATTTGGGTACCACTAGTTACAGCATAGGGCATTACATCTCTGTGGTTCATAGAGTCAGTATAACGTAACATCATGTACCTGTAAGTACTTTATACAAGTGCCACAAAACACATGCACCCACATTTATTTCCTTAATCTACACTAGCATTGCACTCTCCAACTGTGTGGTGAGGAATTCTCAGGCTAGATCTGGATCTTGCAGCTGCTCATCTAAGAATGCCTGTAGGGTGAGCTTTAATATTTATTTGATAGTGGAGTTCTCACCAGTATGGGTTTATAAAGTTACACTGAAATGACCACTATATTGGTCTGATGTCCTAGATTATGACATTCAATGAGTGCACATAGCCCATCTATATTTCTGTGTTGCACTCTAAGATGGTGAAGAATAATCATCCCATACTCATGCAATGTCATGATCTAACATGTAATCATACCTTCATGAGCCATTTCAGAGATGTATGATCTACTCAGAGAGTGAACTTTCTATTATACACGTAGTGCTAGTAGTGCTTAATGAATACTACAACTGCAAGCAGTTCTTTGTGTGAGGGACTGTCAATATATGCTTAAGTACATGATCAGGTGTTCAGCCTTATTCTGTATCTGTGACATCAATACCATGATTCCACTGTTGCTGCCCTCTCTATCCAACAGAAGTATATTATCCTGGTATAGATACATCAGTATTGGTGCTCTACTAAAGCAAGCTTCAGGGGTTGGAATGCATTTTCACGTTCTTCAGTCCATTTGAAATGCATATCATCCTTAGTGAGAGCAGGCGTGGGTGATGTAATATTTAAACAATTGGCAATGAAACATTAATAGTAGGATGCAAACCCATGAATACTTCAATCTTCTTTTTTCAACATAGATTGGAACCAGTCTTGAACCACTGTGATCTTCACAGGGCCCATTTAGATGCCTCCTCTGCCCCTTATATAACCAATAAATTATACTAAAGTGTACATAATAAAACCTAAGACAGATTTATAACAGCAGACATGAACATTTAGCCAAATACCAAGACAATACCCACATATACTCAACGCACTCAACCTCATTTGGAGTAAACCTTGTCACATCACTTGTGTGAAAGGAAGTATTGTAATTTTCTCTAACAGAAACACATGAGCAGTTTATTGTTCGAGTGTTGTTTCTGGTCAAAATGGGATGATCTTCCCACCAAAACTCAAATCATCTGTTTTTCAGTTGAAGGTTGTTGCAGGTTTCTACAGTATGACGATATCCAGTATAGTGATAGCAGATCCACGATCTGCTGTAATTATCTTTGTCCTAAGATTTGGATGACCCACATAGTCATAGGCTTGCCTCTCCATCTACACCTAGGGTTTAACCATTTGTTAAGACAAAGTTAGTGTTTACTAGCCAAAGTGATAGTCGTTCTCAGAGTGTCTGATACACAGCATTATCTACTATGGTACGTGTAGCTCTTGTATCAACCAGAAACTACATGACTCTGTTGGACAGATGTGCAATATGGCTAGTTCCTCCAGTCTTGCTCCCTAGCAAGATAAAGGCAATTCACCAAGAAATTTCCAATCAATCTGCTACCACAGCATTGACTCTCGTACACCTTCTCAAAGTGAACTCTAAATGTAGGAAGTGGCTGAATTTTCTTTAGCAAAAATATCATGGAAGGTCCATAATTGTCCTGACCATTATTACCCAAGCCTGATTGTACCACATATGTGTGAGACACAGGTGGTGGGCCCACTTTCAGTGGAACTTGCTCATGGTGAGGAACACCTAATTGGATAGAATGACCTGAAAGATGTGAAGCCATGATAGCTGCCATTGCTGGCTTCTTCCTGTCTTGTGAACTTCATAACCTTGAAAACCAATCACATTAGAGCTTGAATGTCTTGTCTTTAAAGATGATGCCTCATTACTTCACTTTAAAGCCCCTTGATAAATTGTATTGACAAAAACATTCATGTGATCCACAGCTCTCATTTCAGGGTATGATTCTCCATGCAGGTGGTGCAGATCATCAGCAAAGGCACTAAAATTATCTGAAAAACCCACTCTTATAAGCCTTTAATTCAGCCCAGTAGATGACATGATTCCCCAAATCAAAGCAACTCAATTATGGCTATATTCCAGTCTGCCAGCTGTTCCTCCATAAGATGCTTGACACTACTGAGTGCTGGACCATACAGATTCAAGATTATGCATTGCCATCTCATGTTACTGAGACCCGTGGTTCCATGTAATATCTTGATGGAACCTTTTTCAGAAAATTATCCAGGTTTTTTATTGCCCCCTTGTACCTTGGGGAAGAGATCTGTTTGGAATCCTCCTTACTCATTAGGAATCACTGTTCACTTTTAAGCATTAAGCAAACACTAAACTCAAAAAAGTGAATCAAACAAAGCTCTCAAAAAGTAAAACAAAAGTAGCCTTAAATCAGTAATATCAAATCTAAAGTTAAAGGTAAACATTACTAAATACTACAATTACCAGTTTCACTATCTTGAAGTAGAAGCTATAAGGTTATGCTTAACTGAAAGTTACCTAAAGGTTAAAACCATCTAATTCTCTTTTAATCAATTCTTAATCTCTGTTATAGGGGCAAACCTGGTTTTAAATGTAAAAACAAAATAACAAATAAGTCCATTTACAAAAGAAACACACTTTACATTCGAGAAATTGTCCACTGGGAGTTGACCTCGAGGATGCTTCTGTCCTTGACCCTTATCCAATACTCCAACAAGAAATATAGCTTTCTATTCCTTTATATCAGGTACTATTTTCCTTACAAGAAAGTTGATTAATTTCCATTTACCGAACCCAGATCTTGCATACTTTCAAAACAAGGAATGTTGAAGTGCTACTTAAGTAACTCTCATCATCCAAACTGATAAACCTAGCAAACACAATAGTTTAAAAAAAAAACATCTTACTTAAGGGTGTATCATGCACATATCGCTGTCTTGTATTATATGACATAGAGCTTCTTATAAAAAGAAAGTTCTTCTAAATTATTATAGGCTATGATTTCTATTTTTTTTTTAGTATTTAGAAATTTATATTAATGTTCGCGATAGGAAGATTTGATGGCACTTACTAAGCAGGTGGCTTAATGTCTGCAACCTTCTTCGGAAATTAGGAAATGATTTAAATGGTACAAAATATAAGTTATAGTAGATTATGATTGATTGGTGAGTGTTTCACAATCGTGGATTAATTATTGAGTTAACAAGCTTATTATTAATTCGGATTTAATTCAGTTTTGTGAATACTGAGTTTGTGTTTCAATGAGGTATTAGAAATACGAGAGGAGGAAGTGCAGTACGTACCAGAGAAAATGAATCAGTAAATGAAATTGTTGATTAATGTCTACTGTAGTACTGTAAACATAGGCAATTATCAAATGTTAGTAAAACTAACATGTAAAGTTTGAAGTTATCATTAAGTAGTCTTCTACTGATTACTCTAAAATAACTTACCAACCAATAGAAATGTTTACTACAGTGTCGAAGAAATCTTTCTGAGTTAACCACACAAGCTCATTTTAATCAACTTTTACCTCTTTCCTGCTTGGTGTGTGTTTTATGTATGTGTGCAAGACTATTTTTGCAAACATTTATTGTGGGACAATCAGGACCCAGAGGTATGAGAACCCAAAAGGCCTAGTGAAAATTATGTAATATTATGTGAAAAACAAAATATGATGAACTGTAAAAAATATTTTACTATGATAATATATAATAACATTAAGTCTAATAATCATTATACACCATCTGCCATTCTCATAATAATGGAATATGATATAATATACAGAATTACAGTAATTGCTATGACCTAGTGATAATTATACCAGGTTGTGGATTAGAAGGTTCGAGAAAACGATATGCTACCGATCATGCCCCACAATTGCAATTGTGGCACATTATAAAGGTAAAAGTCATTCCCAATATTAGGTTGTTGTTTTTTATTAAGCACAAAGCTACACAGAGGTCTATCTGTACTCTGCCCACCACGGGTATCGAAACCCGGTTTCTAGAAGTTCTAAATTAGGCTATGTTTGAATCTTGAGGTCCCTAACTTAACCTATGTATCGCACAAGGTGCAGTTTTCAGGTTGCAATTGTAATATACTAATTACTGAATAATTATTAAACGTGAAGATAAAATTTATTTAAATATTATTGTTTTATACAATCAATTTGCCCATATTATGAATTTATAACATGAGATTTGGAACTTTTATGTTAGGATTTAGGGACAGTTCTAATGATGCTATTGTTGTATTTTATGTTCTTACATAGATATTTCACGAAAGTGTATTTTTGTTCGACTGAACGGAAGTTTCACGTTAAATGATGATTGCATGGCCTAATGTCTGGATTTTTCGCTAAAGTTTCAGTATAAAATGTTAGTTAAGATGAAGTAGATTGATTACTGAGTTACTGAATAATCCGTGCATAATTTAGTCAGTTTGTTGCTGTTAGTCAGTTAGTTAGTTCAGTGCTATAAATTTTACGTTTGTGTTTGGGATGCAGTAATAGAGATTCAAAATTAAAATTGGTTACTTATAAATGTGCCATCCTCAGCTTCACTAATTTTCCTGCAAGTAATTGGTTAGGAGCTGCAGAATAATTGGAGATTAGTCAGAAAATCTTTTTGAGGAGCAGAATTTAAGTTCCCCTATTCTTGACTGAGTTTGAAACAAAAAAAAAGACTCGACAAAATATATTCCACAGTGAAGCAAACTTTATTTCTATCACACAAAGACAATCAAAGGTTAAAGGCAATTATATTTTTGGCATATTCACTGAAACTTCTCAGTGTGTTTGATGGAATTCAGTTATGTTTAAATCAAGTTATATTGTATCTTAAGTTTTCAATTTATTCAAGATTGATGAAATATAACATTATATACAAAAAACAACAATACTATTATTCTCGTGGTATCACCTGACTTACAAAAAGAAAATATATCTTTCAATTTCTATACAGTATTTTCTTCATTATGGCAATCTTTCTCACGTAGTACATGTGACACCATAGTTGACTGAGCCAGTTCCGTGAATAACTGGGGCCAGATGAGCTTAGTGACTCCCTCTCGAATTTCTACCTCAAGAAGACTTGATAAATGTGCAAGTCATTTCGAAAATCTTATATATTAACTAACGAGGTAATAAACACTTCAATACCTGCATAGCACACAAAGTTAAGTCTATCATATGTCATATAAAATGATATATCTTGTAGAACTTGAAGTCGAATGAATGAAACAAAATGGTTACAATTAAGTGGACAGGGCTTTGCATTCTCTTTTTTTACCGAATAATCCAAAAGAACCCGCCCAACGACAGAAACATTTATAACAGTATGAACTAAAAACAAATACAGGGAACAATCCCAAGTGGCCAAGCCTCATTGCTCTTTTCTATAGTTTGTCGGGACCACCATAGGGAGTGCCTGTACCTAAACGGTCTAATATCACTCAGTACAATTTGTTCATTAGAATTATTAAAGATCATTTGCACCACGGCATTTTATTCCCTTTTTATAACACTGTTCACTGAAATGTAATTCTATCACTTGAATTATCAATCATAGCTTTCGCTTTTGTCTTTATTTTTAGTTTTCTGTTAATAATGGAATATACATACTCTTGAACATGTAACTGTTCTAGTAAACGTGCTGTTCATCTTTTTCAATGTGACAAAAAAGTATTTCCTGCGTGTATGTATATGTCAAATTATTTTAACATGTTATGTTGGTATTAACTGTTTTTTATTTCATTTTAATTCAAACTAAAGAGGTTATATATGATTTGTTTGTTTGTTTGTAGTTAAACATGTAGCTTTCTGTGCTGTGACCACTATGAGTGTCGAAACCCAGTTTATAGCGGTACAAGTCCGTAGACATACCGCTGTGCCACTGGAGGGCATTAAACATGATAACAACTATATTAAAAATATACGTTTAAAGTTCCACAAAACCTGAACAATTATAAGTACTATTATTCTTGCTTACTTTAATATTTGCGTTTATATCTAAAATCAGTTTATTCAATATTAAAGACTAGAACACAATTTAGAAGCCAGAGTTTGATTTAGAACTGACAAATTAGAGGGAAGGCAGGTAGTCAACGCTACTCTAACTAACTCTTGGATTACTCTTCTCTGACCAAATAATATAATTTGACCATCACCCATACTGTCCGCCCACGGAACCAAAAAGTAGATCGCGATTTTGTGGCAATAGGATGCGAACATGAAACCTCGGTTATACAGTCCTAGCACGCTAAGCACTAGAACGTACGTTTATGAAGTCGTTTTAAATAAACAATGATAAATGAGTTGGTATAATTTAGTAAATATACTTATTGTAAATAAAACTCGCGCAAAGTAAGTTTCTTTGAAAAACAATATTTTTATTCTAGAACTCGAATGTTCATGTTTCATTAGTTTTCTGCTAAAAAAAAGTTCTATCAGTCATCATTGATATTTGTTTTTATATAGAAAGACCAAGCGTAGTTGAAGTATTAGCTTACATTCGTGCCACTAGAAGCTGATAACAAATCATATAAATGTGAGGTGTTAGAGCTATTTTCTGAAACACTTAGTGAATTTTCATCAAACTGGTGTCCAAAACTAGAACATCGGGCATTTTTGTGTGTTTGTTTGAAGTTAAGCACAAAGCTACACAATGGGCTATCTGTGCTTTGCCCACCACGGATATCAAAACCCGTGTGTAGCCATAGGGCTTAAAACACAATATGAATAAAAACATCGATCTTTGCTGTAACCAAAAAAAAGGGCATAGATTCGAAACGTTGAGATAAATAATCAGCATTATCATCTGTTTTCTGAATGTTTATTCATTTTTTATCAGTTACTGTTATCATTTGAATATCTGTGTTTGTTTTTTTCTCGGGTTTATTTACTACTTTAAATACGTGTACATGTTCTGTAAATGTACGATAACTTACTTGCTTTCATTTTAAAAATAAGGTGCCGACAATAATGGAAAAATATACGACGAGGTTTGTCTTTTTAATCGCAAATCTATCAATAGCTATCTGAACTAGGTCGATAACGAAGAATTGAATTCTAGATTTTAGCGCTCTAAGTCCACATACTTATTACTGACACACAACTGTTAACGAAAAGGAGTGGAAAATAAATAGAAAATAGAAATAACCATTTACGTAAGAAAAAATATTGAATGAAAATAAATACAATAGATTGTTTGTTTGTTTTGAATTTCGCGCTAGCCGTCCCTAATTTAGCAGTGTAAGACTAGAGGAAAGGCAGCTAGTCATCACCACCCACCGCCAACTCTTGGGCTACTCTTTTAACAACGAATAGTGGGATTGACCGTCACATTATAACTCTCCCACGGCTGAAAGGTCGAGCATGTTTGGTGGTACTGGGATTCGAACCCGCGATCCGCAGATTGTGAGTCGAGCTCCCTAACCACCTGGCCATAAATACAATAGAAAGTATATAAACAAAGCTTTGTGTATAAGTACACACTAGTAAAGATATTTAGTTAACTTTGGTCTTCATAATTATATCTAATATCGAAAATAGGGTTAACTTGTAGGTAGGATCTAGTGTGGCCTAGCGACTGTGAATTTCTAGGTTTCATGGTTTATGTCATGTTGCCGTGAAAACGCGTTCCGTATTTTAGGGTCGTGTGTGTGCTATAAAAGTGACGGTAAGAGAAGAGTGGGCTCTGGACTCTTGTAGAGTTTAGAGACAAATGGTTCAAAATCGAAATAACTGCCAAGGTATGTGTGTGTGTGAGCAGTCCAAGAGTTGGCTCTGGACTCTTGTAGAGTTTAGAGACAAATGGTTCAAAATCGAAATAACTGCCAAGGTATGTGTGTGTGTGAGCAGTCCAAGAGTTGGCAGTGGCTGCTGTTGACTAGCTACTTTATCTATTGAAAAATTAGGGTCGACTATGACTAATTAGCCCTTGATTTCGTTTTAGGCAAAAATTCTAAACAAACAAACAATTATTACAATAAATTTGTCAAATTTAAATTCTTGTTCATTTTAATGTTAAAGCTTTTTAGATCCACAACCTTCGAGTTTGTTTTTAGAAAGAGCTAACCTACGACCTATAGCATGACGGGTCATACTGAGAGACGGGAAGTAAATGTTCGTGTTCTTGTTGTAAACAAGTTTCGCGCTTTCTTTATCTTTTTTTGACAAACAATTAGTAAGTTAAAGATGGCTTATCAGACTCAACCGACCCGCTTCTGTCTGTTTGTCTACCAGAGCTAGCACGAGTTAGTGAGCGGCGCCGTATTTACGCATATATATTACAGTTGATAAAGCGTAATATAAGACCTAGTTTAATCACAAGTAGAAAAAGAACTATGTTGAAGATTTTCAAGTATAGATTATTATGTGTTCATTAATTTTATAGAACTGTATGGCTAACCCGTTTATAACTGGAGCTAAAGGTTAGTATTTCAAAGTATTGAAGTATTTATAGTAGGAATAGTATTGCTGTAGTTACTAATTTCAATAGGAATCTCAGTTGATTAATACCGTCTCAGACTTACTATTATTATTATTTAGTTAAAGTTTCGATGGCTTTCATACGCCTACATGCTATCAGAGGTACAGCCTTGTTGTTGTTTTTAACACTTTCATATACGGTTGTCATAGCTATAGGTGCCAATTTGGCATCTATAATTGTAACTTCCCAGGTTTAGATGCATCTTTGACATAGTTCAAATTTTCAAGATCATATAGTATTGGAATACTAACTCTGTATCTCTTAAACTATTGAATTATCGTAATATTTATATTATAAACGTACGTACATCTCCCTGCACTTGCTACATTTTGGTGAGTTTAACGTATTTCTTATCATACTAATCGTTTCTAAAATAATGAATTTTACTTTAATAATTGCTTACAGCGAAACTTTACTATTAGTTCTAAGTTAACAAAGTATCCTTGTTGCCTCTATTTCTTTAATATGTTCGTAATTATTTTTAATTACATATAATTAAAATAAAATAAAGCACCAGGTTCGTTGAATAACGTCAAATACAGAGAGTTTAAAGAAATGGAGCCTTGACATTCTCTTGTAATTTTGTGGATAAAAGAAAATGGTTACTATAGTAGCAGTATCCCGAAATAAAGTGGTAAACAGTTTCGGGTTTAGAGTAATCAGTTAGCAATAGGGTAAATGTTGCTGGTTTGTTACTTTGAAAATTATACTATCCCCTGGAAAGATCGTATAAACAACGCTCCATTCTTCTTATCCTTCTCCATTTACTCCTAATCCAAAATAGACAAAGACTTAATGTAAAATAGCGATGTCGTAATGGGGAAATTATTGTTGTAAACCTATCCAGTAAGTAACAATACTTCTTTCTTAACCGACAGATGGCTATTTAGTCTTCCAACGTTACAGTACTGTAAATATTTTACTCTTTCATAGACACTTGATTTTGAGCTATGCAATACATTCCTGAGACCACTAATACTAAGATAACGTATAAATGGAATTCGGAAAGAAATGTGTTGTTATCTACTGTAGCAACAACTAAAAGAAGTTGTAATGTTGGCGAAAATCTATATATGTTGACACGAGGACCGTTTGCGTTTATAGCCTTTCAAACGAAATTGTTTGCTTACGAATAAAAAGAAAATGGCAGTGGTATACGCCAACAGATATGATAAAAGTTCTCCGAGGTAAAAAAATCTTCCTGTTTAGTAGCTCACGGCTTATCTCAATGCGAGAGGAGTGCGAATTATATTTAGTATGTAAGAAAAGAGGAAATCCTCAATAGCCGCGGCACTTGAGGTTCTTTTAGGTAGGATTAGAGTAAATTATTCTATGAGACCTTTTTTCTTTTTTATTAGTTATATTTTTGTGCGCCAGCAATACAAAGCGTGGGGCGCAGATATACCCGATTCGAATTTATTACTCATCAGGATCTCTATCAACCTACCCTGAAATTGAAATTATTTTAGCCAGGATTAGAGTAAATTAATATATGAAAACTTGAGCGTGGTCAATTACACCAATCGAAAGAGTTGATCTCCTGAGTCCAAAATTGTAATTAGATCTCAAATCGGTCAAGAGATGACGAAGTTATGAGCTAAAAGTTTGAACTTGAAAACTCAGAGCCATTCTATGAGCCGCTATGCCGAGGCTAAAAATGGCTAGACTTATTACTAACACTAACTTTTATGTGTACATACGACTTCTATAATGTTATAGACCTGCTACAAAGCACCCCCAGGTGACTTATAAGGCTAGAAACTGAGTTTCGATACCCATGGTGGGTACAGCACAGAAAGCCAATAATGTAGCTTTGTTCTTAACTACAAACAAACAAACTGCTACACGGTAGGTTATACTTCCCAACAAAGGCGCTGGGAATTATGTTTCAAATTTTTACATGACAAAAATTAAACTTATTAATTTTAATTTACTGTGTTAAGTGAGTCAAACAACTAAGCAGAGTATTATGCATATGAGGTAAGTCCATAGAATTCAATTTTGAAACTCCAAAAAATAGCCGCATTTTATTTCATTGTTATTAACATATCTTATATCGGAAAGAACAAACTTTTATTCGTGCAAAATAACTTATCAAATTTAAAATATTTTGTTCATGTTTTATCAAGTTTAATTAATTTCAACAACTCTCCTTTCGAATGAATAAAAGTAATTTTGCATTTTAGGAATATTATCCTTTAATAATTACTAACAACTTACCTTATCTTTCTTCTTGATGACATAACGCTCGTCTTCTTACATCCTGAAGCTAAATCAATGATAGCCATCGCATTGATTCTCTAAAATCACAGTGGCAATTTAACTCTGTCGGATTATGAGCTGGGCATGGCCTAGTGGTCAGCATGCCGAAATATGATTCAGAAAGTCCAAGGTTCGAGTTGCAATTTGCTGCTGAACACTTCGTACTTTTAACTGTTGGGGAATTGAGTGTGACAGTCATTCTCGATATTCATTAGGACTTTCTTGTTGGTAAGCACAAAGTTACTCAATGTGCTATCTCTGTTCTACCCATTTCGGGAATCTAGCCCCGATTTTTTATCATTATAAGCCCTCAAACTTATCGCTGAACATTCGAGGAAGCGCGATGGGAGAGGAGCTAGATTATGGATGGTTATGCCTGAACATAAAGGGTCTCCGGCTTGTGTTGTATAAAGTTGCAAATACCAATACTTGTCTATCACGTGATCTCAGTGTGAATACTCCCATAAAATCCTTATTGATAGAGTCGTATAAAGAAATTACATTCACTGCTGGTACTAAAGTCTTGGTCACTGAGATACTTAAGAAGAATATTGTTGGTCAGCAAGAGTTCCTTTCATTCCATAAACCCAGGGATAATCATAAGGATATAACTTTAGTAATTTAAATAAATAATTTTTTTAATGTTTTTTTGTTCATTATCTTGTTGTTGCCATTGATGTTAACAAATGTTGGTAAGCCTGTCAGTTTAATTAAAGGACACTAATGAGGTTATGGTTTTGTGTATAAAATTTGATAATTCGTCTTACATTGTGAAGATGAACTATAAACACTAATTTAACATTAAGGTATCATATACCCTTTACATTGTGTTATCTAGGTTCTGACCTTTATATCAGAAAAACCTTCTTCATACTATGCTTGTTGTATGAAAATATATTGAAATAGGTACAAAGACATAACCTGGCACATGTTGTTTAATATTATCTCTGTGGCTAACTTGCATATTATAAAAATAAAGAAATACAAAAGAAATGTCCTATGTTGTGATAACTTTTACAAACATGACTGAATGCTCCTGAAAATGGATCCAGTCTTTGGTCGAATGTGATGAACTAGTCTGAACTAAGGAAAACTCTGAAAATAAGTTCCAAAATAAATTGGGATATATTTTTTTTTTACATTTCAAGGGTATATGCTACTTTAAGATGTTAATCTGGATCTTTTCAGAGTAGATATAATTCTATCCACGCTCTTATTATAACACCTCTGAGAAATTAGTACCTTCTAATTTTTTTTTCTAAATTGTAGCATTCTATTCCAGTGGTGACAGAAATTAAAGGAACAAGATGTTGTCATTTGCAAGGTTGATAAAGGGGGACAAACTGTTATTCTTAATAAAAATGATTACGATTCTAAAGTTGAAGAAATTTTGAAAGAAGGTCCGAATGAGAACATTAAACTTAATCCTATAATTAAATTCCATACAATAGTTTAAAAAAAATTAAAGTTGTATAACTCTAACCCCTTATGAAAACAAAGTTTAATTCCCAGTTCATAAGACTAGTAATAATTTCAGGCCTATTGTATCCAATATTAAGAGTTCAATTTAAAATGTAGCAAAATTTATATCTAACAAATTCTCATTTTAAGGGATAAAAATAAATACACAGTTAAGAATTCGTTTGAATTTGTGGAAAGAATTGAGCATATAATTTTAGATCAAAGAGATATTTTGGTGTCATTTGATGTGTCAATGTTCACCAAAGTACCTGTGAAAAAAGCTATTGAATATTTTGAGACAAAACTGAAAAAAAATAATATTTCAGTCTTAGAAATAATGGATATAATTAACCTGGTAGAAATATGTTTTGAAAATTCATTTTTCCAAATTTATAGCAAAGTTTATAAAAAGAACGAGGGTTTAACTATGGGTTCTCCTTTATCTCCATTATTGTATGATTTATTTATGGACCGTTTTGAAAGTGAAGCACTAGAAAAAGCAGATAAAAAACCTGAAGTTTGGTTAAAGTATGTAGATGACATATTTTTGATTTGGCGGTGCGGTAAAGATAAACTAGCTAATTACCTTAATAACATTGATAATTCTATAAGATTTAATTATGAAGTTGAGATCAATGGTTGTTTACCTTTTTTGGATGTTTTAGTGAGTAAAAATAAGAATAAATTGGAAACTGCCATTTATCGTAAACCTTTCTCTGTAATCATTCTGCTACATCAACAATCTTGTCACACTACATTTAAAAAAACCTGTGTTTTTTACTCTTATGTGGACAGGATATTAAAATTATGTTGTAAACAGGATGATGTTCAATAATGAGTTATTGTTAATTAACCACATAGCAGTGGAAAGAGGTTTTAATCCAGATGTTGTTGACAGAGCTGTCATAAAACTAAAAAACAGGGATAAAAATATTAAGTTAAAACCATTTGCTGAAAAAGTAAGAAAGAATGTTTAGTACTATTATATATACCTGGTTTATCTTGTCAAATAATGAAAAAATTAAAAAAACAAATAGATATTTGTCCGATAAATAAAGTCAGCGAAATTCTTAATACAACTAAAGATAAAATTGAATTAATGGAAAAATTGGCATATATAAAATATTATGTGAATGTAAAAAAAGTTTATATAGAACAAACTAGAAGAAATTTAAAGTTAGTTATTTAACAGTAAGTTATTATTTTAATATTCTATTTTAATAATTTAGGACTGAAAACAATCTCATTTTATTGAATTGTGTATAAAAATAATCGTTGTTTTTAAATAAAACTTTTTAGTTTTCAAAATTGAACATTACACACGTGCCAAAAAACATCTTGAAAAATATGGGTATTACTGTTGTCAACCTACTTATTTTAACTGCGTATTACTGTTATCAACCTACTTATTTTAATTGGGTATTACTGTTATCAACCTACTTATTTTAACTGGGTGTTACTGTTATCAACCTACGTATTTTAACTGGGTGTTACTGTTATCAACCTACGTATTTTAACTGGGTGTTACTGTTATCAACCTACGTATTTTAACTGGGTGTTACTGTTATCAACCTACTTATTTTAACTGGGTGTTACTGTTATCAACCTACTTATTTTAACTGGGTTTTACTGTTATCAACCTACGTATTTTTTTCGAAAAGAAAATATAACTTCGCGCAGGTGTGAGAGATAAAATTGAAATTTAGTTGCGTTGACTTACTACATTTAGTTTAATTTGCTCTTTCAACCAAACTAATTTGTCAATGGATTAGTAGTACATTTACGTACTTATAAAGCGAAAATCTGGAGTTTTATTCCCCGTGGTGGGCAGAGGGCAAATAGCCCATTGTGTAGCTTTGCTATAAAACAAACAACTAGACCTTGTACTTCTGATCCCTTGACGAAGCACGTGTCTTCACCACTTCTAATGTATGACACAACTTAGCAAATAATGAACTATTCAAGTTTGTTCCTTCATTATGGATTGCTTTGGGTGTTTTCAACTGAAACATCCACTGTTAAACTAAAATGTACGACCTAAACACTGCTTAAAAAGGGAATAATCGTGTAACTTGTTTAACTTGAGAAAAATGCTTAATGTTCTGTGATTCATAATTTCCCTTTTTTGACGTAAATAAAAATATAACTGGATGTCGGATCACATTAATTAACACAGACCATTTCTTTTTCAGTTGTCCAGCTGATGGATATTGACGAATCCTGGGAAAGAACGTATTTGATAATTCCTTTTAAGGTTTATAAACCTTGTCCAGGGTTTAGCATCTTTGTATGTTGGTGTTCTATGAAACACATTCTATAATCATTATTTCTCCTTTGTGCACAAAGACAACTTAAACTTTCTTTACTATCTTAGTTTTTGTAAAAATCGGATATTATAATACATATATCAAGCATTGAAAAATACGAGTTGTGTTTTATTTTTTGCTTTGAACCTGAACGAACATTTCTCTATTCGTCTCCTTCTCCTAAAAAAAAAGTCAGTAGATAAAATTAGAGTCTTGTTAAAATGGCATACTCTTTTATAGCTCTAAACCAATATTTTCTGAAATTATCGATAACACTCTCTATTTTATTAGAGTTGTTATTTCTGAAAATCCAGCTTCAGTAAGTGTTTACTTTAGTAAAACAAACAATAATACGCTTTGTTCAAACATTATCAACAAAGATATTTCAAAACATATAT
Organism: Limulus polyphemus; assembly: GCF_000517525.1. Lineage (NCBI taxonomy): Eukaryota > Metazoa > Arthropoda > Merostomata > Xiphosura > Limulidae > Limulus > Limulus polyphemus. The sequence goes on from NW_013666278.1 coordinate 293,486, forward strand.
CAAGAGCCAAATTTCATATAATAAATCATTATACAAGTTTACGTAAAGAATACATATTTCTGTGTGTATTTTAAATAATAAAGCAATTATGCCAATTTTAACGTCTACAGGAAACAAAATACATTCTATTAGTCCCTAGTGGCTCAGAGACAAGATTATGGGCTTATAACGCTATAAATTTGGGGTTCGATACCCATAGTGGGCAAACCGTAGATATCCTGTTTTGTAGCGTTGAGTTTAAATACAAAACAACAGACACATTTCTTAGTAGTGTGCCCCCAGTGGCACAGCGGTATGTCTGCGGACTTACAACGCTAGAAACCGGGTTTCGATACCCGTGGTGGGCAGAGCACAGATAACCCTTGTGTAGCTTTGTGCATAATGACAAACAAACTTAGTAGTATAAATTTCATGGTTCCCTCTAATTTGTCCCCATTCTTAATTTTTGTGAAACTCATCATATTTTTCACCTTCGTGTTTGAGGAAAATCAAACACCAACCCTAAACAAACACATGTATGTATTTCTGTGGAAAATTAATTAAATATGCTAACACACAAACATCGGTTTATACCCGGAAAAATAGCTGTTCACAATGAAAACAAAATGTCTTTAAACTTGTATATTAATTGATCGTATACAACTTTCACTGTGTATGTGAGATGTATGTAAACATACAGAGGATATGTAAGCAGCATGAAGACAATACAGCAGTCAACACAATCACATCTAAAAACCAATGGAAGACAAAAACACCGTTTACAACAAACTTTACAAATTGGGGTTCCATTCTATTGAATAAACAAAAAAGCTGACAAGAGTCAGAATTCAGAGGCATGATATACATACAAAAATTTAATAGGGACAATTTGCAATAGACCATCGTACCAGAGAAAATCATACAATAATACTGAAATAATGGGATACGAGCCAGACTCGATAAAACAAAAAAAAAAACATCCTTCTACATCCACCTAACAAATAAAACACCTAGTATTCCTAGCATAGAATGTAGGTGATATCAAAGAAGTCGTTAGCACATAAGTCTTTTAAGCAAGAATTTCATGGATGAAAAAACGGCCCTGCAACCACATACAGTCTTCGTCAGGACTAATCTGAAAATGGCAGCAAATTAGCAGCTGAAATTTAGGATAACTAATGAATATCTAGTAACAATAAATAAATACCAAGAAACTTGTATCTTTAACATAGATGAATGCATATACTATTAACCTTAATAATGATTGATAACCGATTGCTCTAATCTTAGAGTAAGCACTTAAGTAACATCATTGTAGGTAAAAATGGAAACAAGTTTTTAGTTAAAATAATTTTGATAACAGAGTGAAAATACGTAAAACAGTTAAAATAAAATATTAACAAAAATATAAAAGGGTTAAAAATTACTACTTTCCTTTTAACTGTAAAACATCAACTTTTACAGTATGTAATCAATAATCTAACAATAAATAAAGCGTTAAGTTCCCAAGTTCTTTTACTAAGAATTTGTTAACAATTTTATAACTACCATCGGTGGGACAGTGGTAAGTATACGAACTTACAACGTTAAATTCAAGGCTCGAGAGTGCAGATAACCCATTGTGTAGCTTTGCACGAAGAAAAACAACAAAGCACAAGAATTTATAAAAAAAAATGTAAGTTTAAGGCAGTATTTAATGTTAGATAACACAATACTGTAAAAGTTAACATTTTCTATTATCTAGTGTCTCAGATTAAAAGACGAGAAAAAACACCTGTGTCTTAAAAGCGACAGCAGTTGTAATACAAGGTGTCTTAAAGGAAACCACATTTTGAATGTAAAATTGGTGTCTCAAAATTAAAACGTTGGTGTTGCAACTGAGGGCACTAAGTATGTTTCATTTAAGCATTTTCAATATTTCATTTCAAAACACATAAGATGCTTTAAAGCTAGACATTTTTAAAATGACAGCAAAATAATGTTTTACTTTGAGTTTCAACCCAATACATTTCCATTTCAATAAAGAATGGCATAATTAACCTAACTACGACTTATTTAGACAACAGATATAACAGAAGAAGTTTTACTAAAATGCCCTGAGTGTGGCAAGCTGGTATCTAAAGGAGACACACCGAGTGTGATAAGCTGGTATATAAAGAAGA
>NW_013666278.1:296323-322522 GCF_000517525.1 Limulus polyphemus
GCACATGGCAATGGAAAGAGGTTTTAATCCAGATGTTGTTGACAGAGCTGTCATAAAACTAAAAAACAGGGATAAAAATATTAAGTTAAAACCATTTGCTGAAAAAAGTAAGAAAGAATGTTTAGTAATATCATATATACCTGGTTTATCTTGTCAAATAATGAAAAAAATTAAAAAACAAATATTTTTCCAATATACAAACTGATAAACAAAGTCAGCAAAATTCTTAATACAACTAAAGATAAAATTGATTTAATGGAAAAATTTGGCATATATAAAATATTATGTGAATGTAAAAAGTTTATATAGGACAAACTAGAAGAAATATAAACTTCAGGCTGAATGAACATAAATGTTAAAAATAATAATATTACTATTTCACCTTTAGCAGAACATGTTAGTGAAATTAATCACACAATTCAATGGGAAAACTGTTATTTTAGCACAACCTGGAAATGTAATTGGCATGAATATTCGTGAATCTATTGAGATAATTAAATGTAAAAAAACGTAAATTTAAATTATTGAATAAGGATGATGGTCCTGATGGAAGTGTTGTCAGCAAATGTCGTGAAATTCTGTAATATGTAATTTGGTGTTTTGATAACTGTATAAATAGGTGTTATTTTTGCAAAACATTACAGACCTGAAGATGACGCAAGATATACGTCGAACTATGTAGAATGTATGAGATTGTTTTCCAGTCACGTCGGGAATTTTACCACTTTTTAACCTTGTACATTAAATTATTATTTTAATAATTTGGAGACTTGAAACCATCTCATTTTATTGAATTGTGTATAAAATAATCGTTGTTTTTAAATATTTTTTTTTTAGTTTTCAAAAGTGTCTGTTTATTGTTTCAAAAGTGACGATTACATTAGTCAGTGGTGTATTAAAAGAATAAAAAAAGAAATAAGTTATAGCAAAATGTAACATTATATTTTTATCAATTTGTTTGTTTGAAGTTAAGTACAAAGCTACACAATGGGCTATCTGTGCAGTGCCAACCACGGGTCTCGAAACCCGGTTTCAAGTGTTGTAAGTCCGCAGACATGCCGCGGTACCACTGGGGGGCATTTTTATCCGAAAGTACAAATCTGAATTTTGATAATTTCTAAAACAAAAGGCACTCAAAATTATTGTTATACGCAGTGTTATTATAACTTTTGACAATATCGAGTGTAAGCTGGGATTTTCAGACATTAGTTGCGATCATGACCCATTTATGAATATATTGTAACTATAATATTTCAAGTAATTAAATTTAATTTTGTAAGAAAGGAAACGAAAAAATAGATAAATAAATAAACGAAAAATACACTTAAAAAACAAAAATGCAGACACAAAACAAATATCCAACACCGAAGCACAAATCATAGGGTGGATTATTATGTAATTCGCTGTAGTTTATTGAGATACCGGCGGATGTAAAACTCAAATTGTATTAGGAGTACACCGTCTATCCGGTTTAACCTCAACTTCGCAGCACATTCTTAGAAGAAAAAAGAAAGGGGTCAAACGTGGGTGCTCAAACCCATAACGTCCCATATCTTTAACACCTTTCGCTCCCTACAGCCAGAAGTGAGACACACAAAAAATATAGAAAGATAATAAATAGAATACTATACATCAATGGGGGAGACAACAAAACTGTCCTCGAAGTTAGTATTCCAGCCCAACCATTTACTATTAGTATACTAATGTACTCCTATACTAAGCCTAACCATTTACTATTAGTATACTAATGTACTCCTATACTAAGCCTAACCATTTACAATTAACATACTAATGTACTACTATACTAATCCTAACCATTTACAATTAGTAGACTAATGTAATACTATACTAATCCTAACCATTTACTATCAGTACACTAATGTACTACTACTATACTAATCCTAACCATTTACTATTAGTATACTAATGTACTACTATACTAAGCCTAACCATTTACAATTAGTTTAATAGTGTACTACTATGCTAAGCCTAACCATTTACAATTAGTATACTAATGTACTACTAAGCCTAACCATTTACAATTAGTACACTAATGTACTACTAAGCCTAACCATTTACAATTAGTACACTAATGTACTACTAAGCCTAACCATTTACAATTAGTACACTAATGTACTACTATACTAAGCCTAACCATTTATTATTAGTACACTAATGTACTACTATACTAAGCCTAACCGTTTATTATTAGTACACTAATGTACTACTATACTAAGCCTAACCAATTTACTATTAGTACACTAATGTACTACTATACTAAGCCAAACCATTTACAATTAGTACACTAATGTACTACTATACTAAGCCTAACCATTTACAATTAGTACACTAATGTACTACTAAGCCTAACCATTTACAATTAGTACACTAATGTGCTACTATACTAAGCCTAACCATTTACTATTAGTATACTACTGTGCTACTATCCTAAGCCTAACCATTTACTATTAGTATACTACTGTGCTACTATCCTAAGCCTAACCATTTACTATTAGTATACTACTGTACTACTATCCTAAGCCTAACCATTTACTATTAGTATACTACTGTGCTACTATCCTAAGCCTAACCATTTACTATTAGTATACTACTGTACTACTATCCTAAGCCTAACCATTTACTATTAGTATACTACTGTACTACTATCCTAAGCCTAACCATTTACTATTAGTATACTACTGTACTACTATCCTAAGCCTAACCATTTACTATTAGTATACTTCCTATCCTCCACCCCCCCCCCCCTTCTACTATCTGAATCTTCAATGGTTATAAAGAGATCCACACAGTAGTAGGTCTTATATGAAGAAGGGAATACAACTACATTAGTCCACCTATATAAGATATAAAAATTGTCCAAATAAGCAATTATAATTATTTCCCCCACTAATAAATTTTAGAAAATAAGTTATTGTATATATTATAATTTCATAATGTCATTATTTTCAAGTTTATGTAAATACTTTTCATATCTATTACAAAAACTTAAAATGTTTGATAACGTTTTTTTTCATCAAAACCATTAAAAATAAGTTTTTGTACTAATATATTTATATAAAATACTGAAACTTGTATATTGCCATAAATTTTACAACATCTAAGAGATTGAGAATATATAGTACTCTGTATAGCATATGTTTTGGTACACTACTATTTCGAAAGGGAAGTCCATATATTTGAAAAGTAAAATAATTTCTTTTATCACAAATATTAATATTACTATAGTTATTAATTATCTTAATGCCCTCCAGTGGCACAGTGGTATGTCTGCGGACTTAACAACGCAAGAACCCGCGTTTCGATACCCGTAACGGGCAGACAGAAATAGCCCATCTTCTTGCTTAGTCCTTAACTTCAACTTAAAAAAATTATCGTAATATCTAACTCTAAATAATGTGCTTCAAAATTTTATGTAGAAGTGTTTTTAATCTGTATAAATGTAGCACAAATGTTACCAATATAATTACTTGATCATTAATACTAATTAAATCGTCAGTATATCTATGTATTAAGGAAAATAGTTCTAGATTTGTAAAATTATTCATAAGTTTCATTTGATAATAACAAAGTTATGAATTAGCAACACAAGTTGGATAATTAGACCCCATCGGTATACCTACTATTTGTTTAAAAAAAGTGCTTATCAAAATGAATATAATTATTTTATAAACAAAAATTGAATATGATTTTAGTATTATCGGAGTAAAAGATAGATTTTCTACTTTTATAGGTAGATCAATAAACTGATCTATTGAAAAATTTATCATCAATACTAAATTATTAAGTAGAATAGTTGTAAATAATGTAATGATACCGTATGTTTGGTTTGTATCTGCTAACTGTACTTTCTTTAAATTTTCTAGGGTTCAATAGTTTGCTTTATAAAACTGCATGCTGTTACAGTATACTTTTTTTACCGAACTAGAAATAAAACGAAATTTAATTGGCGTTTTATGTAATTTAGTTACTGCATATAAATACGGTTATTATGAATATGGTTTTCTTTAAAATCAAATTTGTTTGTAGTTTTCAACAAATTGTTACTAATATATTCTTTAGACTTATTTTGATTTTTAAAAGTTTGTGTAGTATGCATCTCATTAGTTACAACTCGTGCATAAATAACGTTGGCAGATACAGCCAAAATTCCAATTGAATTTATCAATAGGCACCATAATATATTTCTCACGTATTTTATTAATTTTAGTTTAGAATTAAAGAAATGTTAAACCGATTGGATATTTATTTAAATGAATAAAGCTTACTTATCTTTAATTATATTAATATATCTAATATATCCATTCTAAGCACTAATGTGGAGGATAATGTGTCGAATAATTAAGTTTTAGAATATAAACATCTATGTTTTTTTTTGTAGAATTTAAAATACCTATTTTTTGACATTTTATAGCTATTCTGTATTTAACACCTTCTTTCATAATTTTTCATAAATAATTACATTTTATTTTGTCTAAATTTCCAGTAATAATATGCTTAGGAAAATAATCTGCCAAAGAATTTGAGAAACAGCGACATGGAAGTTGTGTACATTATTTTAAAAAATTATAATTATATATAAGATGGTCTATTGTTTGTTTTTAAGTTAAGTACAAAGCTACGCAATGCGCTATATGTGCTCTGCTCACCACGGGAATGTTCTATTGGAATTTCATATTAAAAACTGATAATACGTTTTAAATATTTTAAAAGAAAAATATTTTGCATCATGGAATCATGCAAACTTTTAGAAAGTCATTAAAAATTTTATATTTGAAATCAATTATTATATACAATGATTTTCTTATTGGTAATTCTTTATTTATATAGTTCAAATTTATTACCTTAAGCCTAAATTATATAAGATCGGAAATTAAATGATTATGGTTATTCTGAAAATTAAATTTCATTACGGTGTTTCTAATACTTTTAAATTTGAATTGTTTAGTTTATATACAGTTTCTAGAAATAACTATGAAGTATATAAAACTTATTATCTAAATCCTAACAATATATATAAAATTTATCCATTTTATTCTATTTTTATTTTTTATGTTATTTGTTAAACAAAAGTAATTACCAATACAATTGTTATTACTTACATTTATAGCCTTTGTACCATCATAGTCTTGATTCAGACCATAAGGATACAAAGTTTTACATTTAAGATTGTAAAAATATTTTTTTTGTAAACTGTTTGTTTTTATATTAACGATTTCCCGAATTCTACTCACTACTGAAGCAAATAAATGAATTCTGAAGTGTTCTAATTCAATAGAATTTACCACACTGTTTTTACTTTAAGATCCATGCAGATTCATGCGAGTGTGTAGAGGATTAGGAGTTTGTCCTACATATTTCATATTACGTATACCACGTGTCTATATAAATATAATAGTACTCTCTGTTGTCTGGATGGATCTTCACCAAAATTGGTATGGAGGTCCAATAGGTCCATGCGAGGGTATATATAATTTTAAGTTTTGCATTTTGCGGTTTTTTTTTGGCATGAAGGTTTGTTGAGTCCATGCGGAGATACATGCATAGTTTGGGTTCTACATTTTGTGTTTTGCACTTTTTATGGGTATTTTTTACAATTACATATAAGGGAAGCAACTTTTAATGAGTAAACAACTTTAACTATAGTATAATAAAATCTGAATATGCAGACCCTGTTGGAACGCTATCGGATCGAAACATTGAACTTTTGTTGACATTTTCTTTACAGCGATTTTAACCTTTATCATATTTTATGCCTAACTGAGCTCACAGTAAATTGTATAAACTTTCAAAACACAATTTCAATGGCCTTATCTTCTCCTAGAACTAAATTTCATAATAATTTAAAAATCAGGAACATGATGCCACGAACAAATGTATCTCACAGTTCTTAAAATCTTGATACTTGACTGTGCAAGTTTATGCTGGATTCTTAGTTTTATATTTAACATACCTAAATAGCAATATGAAACGTATGAATAAGAAATCCCAAACCATGATAATCTGAGAACTACATATATATAAAATACATCAGCTCTTATTAAATAAACTTACACCATAAATAGCGATTTATACAAATTTCTTCTTTACAGAACACGTAATCCTATTCTTAATGTCTTCTTTCCACAAACTGAAAGATGTTTGCTGTTGATCATTATTTTAACATACGTAAATCATTCATTTAGCGCCACCATTTGCATGCTTAAAAACCCGATCTGGCACCCGACGCATACGTGAGAAACATAGCACGTAAGTCTAGTCATGCGTGGAAAACAGCGGAGTAAAATAGTATTGTTTTTATTATTTTTTGTTAACAAGAGCTTGTGTTTCTGTGAAATACAAATCCATGGCGTTGTTCTCCTCAATCTGCGATATTATATCAGTCAATATACAACGGACAAGACATAAAAGATGAGAAAAGAAGATATCAACAACCAAAAAATAACGTCCTACTTGTTTTATCATATTGTCATACACAAATACGACAACTTATATTCGTATAGATATCGCAGGTTAGATTCCATTAACATTAGCAAATTGTTGGCATTTTCTTATTCATTTTGTCGGAATTTTTCTTGATTTCTAGCATGCTGTAAGTCAGTTTTTAGAAGACTTCGTTGTTTAGAGACAGTCGCAGAGAACAACACACTACCATTATATTTATATAGAAGTAGTTACATGGACATGCAACAGACAGTACTATTATATTTATATAGAAGTACTTACATGGACATGCAACAGACAGTACTATTATATTTATATAGAAGTACTTACATGGACATGCAACAGACAGTACTATTATATTTATATAGAAGTAGTTACATGGACATACAGCAGACACTACTATTATATTTATATAGAAGTATTTACATGGACATACAACAGACACTACTATTATATTTATATAGACGTAGTTACATGGACATACAACAGACACTACTATTATATTTATATCAGACTTTAAGCACTGCTACAGAAACGTTTATAATAAAAAAATCAATCTCTTAACAATAGTTTTAACTAGACTTATTTCCTCCCTAACACATGGAAAAGTTTGATTATACTATACAGAAATTACTCGATAACCTAACGTTGTATCGATTTTTATTATTGGGTAGGTACTTTTAGATTATTCGGTAGAAAAAAATATTATCTCATGTTCACTTACGGATAGCGAAAGCGTTTTACTTCTTGAACTTCAAGTTCTACAAGTTAGTTTCACTAATGTTCGTTGATATTCCTAAGTTCACAGTAGACATTAACACATAAATTTTATTTACTTCCTAATTCCCGCGCTCGGCCTGTGAACTAAGGCTACCCGGTTCACGTCCCGTTGCTCCGCACTTTATGGCTGTGAGTGTATTATAAAAGGGACGATCAACTCCTATTAAGTGGTTTGATAAGAGTAACTCAAGTGTTGTCGGTGAGTGATGGTAACTAGCTGCCTTCTCTCTAGTCTATCTCATTAGGGACAGCTAATGCAGATAGCCCTCGTGTTAATTTGCCCGAAGTTCAACTAATATACTCTCGCTCTCCAAAATGTAGAAACGTATACTTTATTATTTTGTCAAAACACAAACCAAATAACACACAACTAAGATAACTAATTGAATAACAAACTCAATCAAATAATATCTTGCTGTATTAGACTCAATGTAACTTAGTAATAGACTCAATAATCAATAATCGTCTACTTTAACTAACCTAAGTTACATTTTGATACGTATTTCAAATGGATGCATTCCTGCTAAAGAACAATGCAAGTTTCTATAAGTGTATATATATTAAAAATATAGCCTACAACACTGTCTCCTAATTCTCTTTGAATAATTTAAAACATGTGAAAAACAATGTCATATTAAACATAAACCTTCATAGTTAGCAATAAATTAACTATTGGGAATTAACAACATTAACATTTATAAATCTAAACATTACTATCATTAAATCATTAATAGAATATATAAAAATTAAAGCACGATTTTTGTAACAAAAAATGTTCTTTCTTTACTTATTCACTGTCCCCAAACTGTTCAATCATCAAACTTCTTTCATGGTTTTCTTTTCCTCTCTCTTTCTTGTCACTGTTTGAGATTTCTTCAGTTAGATGGTCGAGAGAATCCATTGGTGGCTCTATCTCTGGGGATAGATGGTCTCGACAGGAAACTTGGGATCTTCAACAGGTTGATTTACCTCTGACAAAATATTCTATGAAGTAATTCAGTTAGCTGCTCTCTCACTTACATCATTTCAATGATAATCATGATAGATGACCTTTTTACTGGACCGTCTGTTCTTTTGGACACTATAAAACACATCATTGATTCTTTTGACTCCAGCATAGGACCCTTCCTCGCATGTATTTAACTTTAGAGATAGTCCCCTCTTCTGCCATGAATTATACAACCGTACCATGTCATTTTGATTATATCCAGTCTTATCAGCATTTAAAACAAAGTGAGTTTCCATTTTATGACTGGTTGTATTTATTTTCGGGTAAGTCATGTAAGACATAAATGGTATTCCTTAATCATACGGCAGACTCTGTGTAATGCTGCTAGGTTTGGTCTTCAGGATATGAAGACAATATGTCCAAAAATATTTTCAATTCTCTTTCAAATATAAGTAATACTAATCTTTTGCCTATAGCTTCATGTGTCATTATGTAATACCTCATGGGTAGAAGTGAAAAATCTTAATACCACATTTTTGATGTACATTCGCATAAATGGCTAATTGATGTAAGCAAGCAAAGTTGTATCTTTATGCCATTCCATCAAAAGAAAGATGAAGAATTGTAACTCCTGGTCATCTTGATTCCAAGTAATTGATACATCTCTTCAAATAAGGCTGATTCTAAGTTTCTTCCTTGATCCAACTGAAGTTTCATAGACATCTCAAGTCTTGAGACAAATGAAGAGGTACTTATTTCCGGGCCAGGTGGTTAGGACGCTCGACTCGCAATCCGCGGGCCGCGGGTTCGCATCCCCGTCCCACCAAACATGCTCGCCCTTTCAGCCGTGGGGGCGTTATAATGTGAAGGTCAATCTCACTATTCGTTGGTAAAAGAGTAGCCCAAGAGTTGGCGGTGGGTGGTGATGACTAGCTGCCTTCCCTCTAGTCTTACACTGCTAAATTAGGGACGGCTAGCGCAGATAGCTCTCGAGTAGCTTTGCGCGAAATTCAAAACAAACAAACTTATTTCCGAATTTTCCCCCTGTGTACAATACCTCTTTTCTGAAAGGTTCATTGCCCTGATATAATAGTGTTTGTAAAAATTCACTTACCTACTCTGTTTATGGAACAGTTAACTTTTCTTACTTAAATGTTCTCTTTCATCAATTGATTCAATACTTTCCTTAGCCCAATACAAGCATCGCTGAAGATCTTCCCAATGAATGATTATTTCATTTGATTAAGTGAGTATAACGTTCCACGGTTGTCCATCCAGGAAGATCACATTCAATTTGTCATTAAAATGTTGAAGGTACACTATGTATTCCAAATGGTAAAACAATAAACTGCCACGACTCATTTCTTGCAGTAAACAGTGTATTTCATTTATTTGTTTTTCCAACTTTCACTTGCAAGTATTCACTCTGTAGACTTGACACTGAATACCATTTTATCAGGATAAAGCATCTAAAGTAGAATCAATCCTTGGCAATGGGTAATAATCCTTCTTTAAGACTTCATTTTCTTTCCAACAGTCCACATAAAACATTGTGAATCTATCCTTCTTCCTCACAAATACAATTGAATGCCTAAGGAGAAGTACTCAGTTCAAAGACTTTTTTGTTTTTTAATGTTTATATTTTTTCAGCCTGTTTTTATTTTGTTTTTTAACTGGTAGTCGTCTGGCTAACTGACATATTGGGGCTGCAGTGCTTATAAGATATTTTATTTGTCATGCCTATGTCATTACATACACTGGAGAACGTTATTTTGGTTTTCTTTGAGCGCGTAATTTAATCCATGGTGTTGGTCAGTTTTAAAACATTCACAACTTCGTTCATACAGCCGCAAGTGAAGTGCTAAACTTTTTATATGTGAAGATTTAACATCAGATTTCCTACATCTTGTTTCTAATGTCATTAGTTCTAACATTCTTTGACATGAAAGTACAACTTGTATGGTCTCACATTTTACGAATTTCCATCTGAAATTGACTCGGACATGATAGTTTGTTGTGTTCTTGGCCCTAATGATAATATCGTTAGTATTCAGATCCACGAGAAATCTTCCAACCAATGATTCCTAAGATCAAGCTGGATTGTTTGGTCCTACCACGCCACACTCATTTGATCTAAAGTTGTTCCTAATAAGAATGAATATTTCACTACTTAGTATATAATAACAGCCCTCCTTGCTGTCACTGAAAGTTCAACCTTTGGTGTTATAATATTTGTGTTAGTGTACAACGATTTTCTGGTTATAAGCTGTGAAGCTATTTGAAAAAAGTTTAACCTTGTATGACACACTTGACAGTAATCTCCATGTTTGCTACATTTATAGCAGATCTCCTTTTTCTTTTTCTCTTTCGAGCAGTTTATATTTCCTATAAGCTTTTGTTTGCAGTTCCTGGCAATATGTCCTTTTAACTTGCTGTTGAAACACCTACTGTCCTGCAGGTTTTGAGTAAACAGTTGTCTAATTAAGGCTTTGAGTTATTTTATATGCTTCTTTTTTTCTGTTCATTGATGTCCTTTTGTGCTTTTTACTATAAGTTCTTTTATATTTGGATTTTATTGCAACAATTCTTCTGCACATTCTTATGGCTTTCTTCATCTTGTCTTTGATCAAATGTGTTCTTGTTTATAATTATTCTATAAATCTCATATTTCATGCTTTTAATTCCTCTCCTAACTTTTTGTCTCTATCCTTTTGATCTTTTCTCAGATTTCTATCTCTTTTTTTCAGATTTTCCATCTATTTCTTCTTGACCTGTCTTTACTTTTCTGTCTCTTCATTCTCTATTAGCTTTTCACTCTTTCATCATTTCCAGCAAATGTTTGATCTTGCTTTGAACATATACCATCATCTTAAAGTTCAATCTGGATTCTATTTTATTTTTAACAAAATAATCCCACTCCTGACATAATTGTTGTAATGGTTTATTTTGAATTATTTGGTAAAAAGAAGAATGCAAAGTCCAGTTCACTTAAAGATAACGAAAACATTTTATTTATTGAACGTCAAGTTCTACAAGTTAGCTTTACTATTTTTCACTGATAGATCTAGGTTCACAGTATACATTAATACAAAAATTCCACTTAGTTGCTAATTCTCTCGTTTTACAAAACGCGGGGTGTAGTTTTATGATTTCGTTGAAGCACAAATTCAATAATGACAGCACTGAAATATCTAACTGGTTAAGAAACTTGATCAAATAATAGCTCACTATTTCAGACACTGTGTAAATTACTAACAGATTCAATACTCAATAATCATCTACTCTAGCCTTATTCGTGTTTTATCACTCAAGTTGTTTCTTAAACTATCAAGAAGGTTCTAGTCATTAAGGCCACGTCCATCAAGTTACAATAAACGTATTTTCAGCTAAACAAAAATACGAATTTCTAAAAATGTATAGTTTTAAAACATGAACTACAACACTACGAACAATGGTTTAATTAGACCATCTCACCCTAACTCATAGAGAAGTTCGACTGTACTGTAAAGGGATTTTTTTTCACCTTCTAATAGTGGTTTAATTATCTTACCTCATCCCTAAGGTATGGAGACGTTTGACTATATTCTATGAGAAATTATTCAGTAACCTACTAAAAGTAGTTTAACTTTAACTAGAAAACATCATCAAGTTAGACTGTATTGGACATGGGATTATTCTCTAAAGTCTTCGCGAAAGCTTCGGAAGTATTTTCTCACTGCTCTTACGTAACAGCCAGAATATAAATCAATGGATGTAAGAACGAGATCCAAAGTTTCGCTACTATCAGGTAGCTGAAATACAAGACGAGTCTCTCCTTATCGTTATTGTTAAACTTGTTTCCTTAGATTTATCTTCCAGTCCGTTAGTGTCAAACGTTAAATTGCTTAGAAATACGAATGTGTTGTTCTACCACTTTGTACGATCGTTCTGTCTGAAAAAAAAAAGAATTTGTTTCTCAGTTCGATATTTGTTAGATCATGTTTCTATCCTAGTACGAAGTATCTACTTATCACAAAAATTTATGAGTGAAAGTTAGTTGAACTCAAAATTATCATTTTTCTATACAAGTTATGCCATTCCAAGTCCATGAATTTGTACGCATGCATATTGCAGCTTACATTTATATATTTTTAATCTATCAATTGTATCACATTAAAATTCGTGAATATATTTAGGAAAACAAATACTAAACCGAGGTAATTCAAAGTTAAAGTCTTCTGTATGAAACATGAAAGAAATAAACACACTCCCATATACCAATTAAACATTGAAATACACACACGTGTATTGGAACAAAACTACAGTCACTGCTCTCTGACAAAATAACATTACTCATAGTGCTGTAACTGTATTGAATGTAATTTAGAATAGCACAGCAAATGAATCAATACATTATTTTATGTGAATTTGCCGTGTAGCAAAAGCTCTGTAACAAGTATGAGGAACCTCTTGTGTACTGAAAAGTCGTGTAATACGTCACACATGAAGTTAGGGAATTGAATTTTCTTTATTTATGTAATAACATACTGTCACTGGAGGAGTGGCCTTTCTTAATAGAAGGCAATGCCATTTAAGCTTGTACTCAGTTCTAACCGGGATTATGAAGAATTAATTTTCTCAAACATTATCAGTTTTGATTCATGTCCTAATGAAGTTTTCCTTTTCAAAGTTAATCTACAAAGGTTAATCCGGCTATCCCTATCACGAATGCCCCGAATAATAAGTGAAGTTCACTAAAAGATAAGGCACATGGACTTAAACATCATTAATTAACAAACGTTAAAAATTCAACTCTTGTAGTAAACTTGTAGGATGAATTTATTGTGAACCGTTTGCAAGAAGTAGCGCCACCTTTTAAAAGACCAATAATCTCTTTCCATAATGCCCCCAAGTGGCACAGCGGTATATCTGCGGACTTACAACGATAGAATCCGGGATTCGATACTCGTGGTAGGCAGATCACCCATTGTGTAGCTTTGTGCTTAACTTCAAACAAAACCAATAATCTCTTTCCATAATGCACCCTAGTGGCACAGCGGTATGTCTGCGGACTTACAACGATAGAATCCGGGATTCGATACTCGTGGTAGGCAGATCACCCATTGTGTAGCTTTGTGCTTAACTTCAAACAAAACCAATAATATCTTACCAACTTTTATACACAGGTTGAAATTTACTGGTACCAGAAATAACTATTTATTTGGCAAAGTGTGAAATATTAAGGGCACTGTATATTTCAGTATGTAGAAACCTTACAATATCAAATCGCTTTGAAAGTTCAATGCTTTAGTAACGAGATTTTTTTTTCGTAAAAAGGAAAAGTTTAAATCATGAATATTTCTCTATGGTTTCCATAAACCATATTAGGGTAGATAATAAAGTTTTGTAAGGGTCTTAATGAATAAGTCAAACTGTGTATGTGGTCAATTTAATCGTGTAATTGCCATTTAACCTTTGTGCATATTATTTCATCTTCTCCAAAGCTAACTATACGTACATTAGTTGGCCCACATGCATAAAACTACATTGCAGTACTTATGAATTTCGAGGTCATATTATTTGTTTGTAAAGAATTAAAGTTCAGAAAGAGTGGTTGTTTTTCTCGCATGAGGAACGAACTGGTTGGTAATAGTAAATTTGTACAGTTCTCAGTTAAACTAAAGATTAATGTGCTTATACGTATATATATATATATATAGTTGTGGTTCTGTCTACAAGTACCCCGAACCTTTGAGACTGCACAGGCTAATTAGATCGCATTCAGTGGTGTAGTCCTGTGGGGTCGCGAGGGATCGTCAACCCCTCACTGATGTGCAGGAGGAGCACCAATCAGCTACTGCAAATGCAGATTATTTTCCGTATTGCTTTCTTATATATTGAAATGTGGATCGATGGGATTGTACCGTGTTTATAATATGGAATATTTTATATAAAGTGAAGTTTTTATCATAAACTAAAATCTCTCTGACCTTATATATGCTATTAATTTACAAACATATAATTCAAGCAAAGATTTTCTGGATTTCTAATTAATTAATAAACACGGTAACCATATTAAATAACCAATCGATAATTAGCTGTTCTGATCACATCGAGTCTAGAATTCTATAGCCAGCAATACAAATATATAAATGTTTAAAAGACGCAAAATATTTTAATGAAATTTTTGCTGATATTATAGCATTTGTATAGATTGAAAAAGCAGAATTAAGAAAATATTAGTTTCAAGAAATGTTCTACAAAAATCTTTGTCATTCTGATAATAAAAGATAACATGCAAATACAAATATGTAGGCGTAATTGCAAATATTCATTTAAAACTCAATATATTATTTGTTTTCTTTTTAAATCACACCTAGTCTTCGTTATTTAAATACGTTAGTTACAATGCCTATTGTTTTTCCTTATCTTTGATTTTTAATGCTTAATCTTTATGTAAAATTAAGGCGTAAATTTAGAAATAAAGAATACTAACGTGTACCATAGTTTTCAATCAAAACTCAATGCGCTAGTCATTTGAAACTAACAAACTCCTCCACTAGAATGTGATGTTGAATTTCACTTTAAAATTAGACCTTGCAAAATTGTCGAAATCATCCACCCCTGGAGGAAACGTATTTTAAATAATTTTTCAATGAAATATATCAACCATAGATCTCAATCCTTGCGGCAAAACATTCAAAAAAGCTCAAGTGTAATAGATTTAATGACACAGATTTCTTTGCACAAACCTCTGCAGCACTTTTAGGTTGGGCAAGGATAATCCGATAATGTCTTTCCTCTACGTTTCGAGGACATAACTGTTGTCGATCAAAGTCAAATAGGTAATAATGTGTATCGTATTCAAACTTCAACATGACTAAATCATCGACCAAAAGAATGTTTCGCTACAAAAACTACGATTAGCGTACATGAATTTCGTGCATAGCTGATCCAGAACTATCTATGCTAGCCGTCCCTATTTTAAAGTGGCAGACAAGAAAGAAGGTAGCTGGTCCACACTACCGATCACAAATTCGTGGGTTACTCTAATCAAATTGTGGAATTTGACCATGATTATTTTAACATACCCATAGCCTCAAAGCGTGGAACACGATTTTTTATCTTTATTTTCTATTTTATTTTATTTTTTGTGACAGTCAGGAACACGGTTCACGGAACCTCGGATCCACAGTCCGATACACTAATCAATGGGCCACACTTAAGTTCCGGAATAAATTCACTGCTGCAAGTAACCTTTTACTTACAAATACAGAATCGCAACATTACAAAAGAAATTTGAACTTGTCTAAATCATGATTGAAATGATCATTTGGGCTGGCAGCCAGTTCTTAGGAAATAATTATTATGGTAGCTGTGACACTTATTAGAAATATGTAAGCTCAAAAGAATAACGTATGATTTTTATGATCACATGAAGAAATGCTTCATATATATTGTGTTTGCTGGTGTTTCATAAATAATATTACATTGTAGTATAAAAATGTTAAGTTTAAACTTCAGTCACTCGTTTTTATTTCTATGTTAAATTAAATGATTATAGTCGATAGATTCTGTTTTGTATAATGACTCCGTGGAGCTCATAGATATCACCTCTACCTTTCAGGTGGAGAACTTAAACGTTTGCTTAACTTTCCTAGAGAATATTGGAGTAGATTTGGAAGGAGTAACAGCCAAAGGTGAGACTTTATTATATCATGTAATCAGCAGTTAAAGCAAGTTATACCCGGCTACTCCAGCTATATGGAACAAGAGGAGTTGAAACAATATTATTTGATGATTCTAGAAGAACTACAATGTTGATTAAGATTGAGGAGCTAACTATCCATGATTAGGTGGATCAGGAGGCGTTGGGCATGCTAAAGGTTTTACCTTTTCACGCAAAGATATTCAAGACCATACGACTCTGATTGTCGTCAAAACTGATAGTAGCTTTCTTCTCCAACACGCAAAATATATTTTTAAAATGTTACATTGGATAACTGATTTTTAAGGAGTTCCAAGAGGAATGACCTTGTGGGTGAGACACACAGCTCCAGATAAAGGAAATATATAGTATATATATATATATATATATATACAGAAGTACACAAATATGAAATAAGTAAATAAAGCATCATTAAATACAAGTTGTCGTAAAATGAAGAACCGTGAACCAAATAAATAGATAAAAGAAACTATTGTTATCGCAGAAATTGCTAATGGTATAATTGCAGAACAAATAACTCCGGTATTCGTAAAATAACGTCTCTCAAATTATCTTTGAAACAAAGGTGAAAGCTAGTCATGAAACAGATCAACAAGGGATAAAGACTATGTGTTTAAATTCACAATGCTGTAGGTTTTGACTACCATATACCATCCGCGGCTGTATGTGGGTTGGTAGCAACCCTTGTATAATAGTAACTTTACATTTAAAAATCAACTCTATATAACAGTCATATACATATTTTGACGGGATTACCCAACCAACAACTATACTAAGAATTTTAAGTTTCTGAAACTTATGTAAATATATTACAAAACATTTAAAATAACTCGATAATTTCCTCCTCTTTAGTTCGATGAAATGCAATATAATCATCCAGCTACCACGTACGTAATTTAGCTAAAGTTGCAAGCTTGTTTGTTTGTTACTATAAAAAAATGACTTCTTTTTATTTAAAAGGTCCTCTTTAAAAGTGTAGATAGTTTTTTAAGAAACGGTTGTACTTATTGTGAAAAGTTTATAAAGTTTAAAAATTTTCTCACGTTCAAACCTGTTATAAATCAATTAATCAGTTAAAGAGAAATATATACATATACATAATTATATATTGTAGTTCAGCCGTGATTTTTGTTCTTATAGTTTTAGTTTTAGCGAGAACTGTTAGTAAATCAAAATCAACAACAAAAAAAAATAATACTTATTTTAACATTTTTAATATTTATTAAAATGTTATCAGATTTCATATTTATTATTCACTGAACTTATGAAAATTATATGTTAGGTTTTGTTGCTTTCTATGACCCGGATGATATTTACCGTTCTTTTATATCAAAAGAATATACACGTATTAATTACGGGTAATGGAGATTTTTTTGGTAAGTAATCGAAATTGGTTAAAAAACATAAATAATGTGTTAAGTTTTATATTTTTCTTTTAGAAATTCGAGAGGGGAATCTCAAACCTATTTTAGGACTTTTTTTCAACTTATCTCGGTACAAACAAGCACAAAAGTTGTCAATCGTGTCAATTAAACAAAACACTAAAGCTGGCTTCATTCCAGAAAATACGGCAGTGGCGCTATCTACTACCAGTGATATGCTTTCCAAGTGAGTAATTTTAATTTAAATATTTTAACAATTTAATAACAACATTACTTACTAGTTTTTATAGTTTTGAATAAAAGTAAATTATATAGACGAAATTCTATAAAAATTGTGTTTCTTGTATATTCTTTGGTTACAGATACAAAATGCAGCTTTACTGATGTTCCAAATCAATGAATACTATGCTGTTTGACTTAAACGAAAATAATTAGGCATTCCAATGAAACGAAAAAGTAAAGATTCCTAAATGTTTTCCAGGGCATTATACGTTCTGCAAAGAATAATCTTAAGAATTGAAAATAATAAACAATTTAATACAAGCTCTCTATTAATCTGAGAAAAACTGAATTCATGTTTATGAAATATGAGTTTGGTTTAACCACAGAATAGAAGCACCCTCTAACTTTGCTAAAAGTCACGTTTACGTTGTTTTAGTGTTAGATAGGTTGGTCAAATGGTGTTTGAAGTACTCATTTATGCCTTTTAAAGCAGCAACATTTTACAGTAAAATTTTATTTTCTTCAAGGTTGCCCACAACCCTCAGGTGCCACAATGGTAGTAATGCTGCAAACCCAAGTAGAAAAGATGGTTCGAACACAATTCCCGTACCAACTATTGGAACTTCTACTCAAAAAAGTTGCCAAACGGAAAAAAATGGGGTTCCATCTGAAATCAATATCGGTATGAGTAGTTATTCTAAACTTTTAATCAAGGAATTTCAGAAAACTGTTGTTGGCAACATTTGCAAACACACAAATATATGTTTTATAATGTTGTACATTTAAAGATTTTGAAATGTTTGGTTTGATGAAGATCTTGATAGGTATTTACCTTCGTATCAACATTAAGTTAGTAACACCATAACAGTTGTTATTCATGCAATTTGAAAATATCAATAGCGTTTTAACTGCTATATCTGTCGTTACCCGAACCGCTCTTATTGAGTATTGGGCGAAAGGCTCACTGGTACTAGATATAACATATATATATATATAGTGTTGTTGACATATTGTTATACATTCTTATTTATTTTAATTCTAGCTCATATCGAATTCAAAGACAGTTTGTCTAAAATTTATGATATTTCTATATTTGTCTTGATTAATTTTAATATTTTTGATGACGTATTCATAGTATTGAATAGTGTATTATATAACCAAGAGATGGAAGCACCCTTCTAAAGTACTCATTCATTCTCACTTTGCTAGAGAAGTACGTTATTATAGTATAATTATATATATATAATAAATAAAACAGATATGTTTAGGTTGAGATTTTGGGGATATCAGTTTAATATTCTGAGTTGTATGTTGTCTTAATCTTTTTTTTCTTATTATTTCCAAAAGAAACTAAAATTTCGATTTCAAAACTAAATTTATCTAAATAGTTTTTAATAATGCACTTACGGTTGCTGACAAATTGTAAAACGCGAGTAAATGAATGAAGTACGAAAAAGTAGAAATAATATTATATGACATGGAAATGTATTGGCTTAAACATTTTGAAGTTAAGTTAAAAATCACGAGCAAAGTAATAAGACTGTGATTTACACCAGCTCTTTGTATTAGTATAAGACGAATGTGTAAAGTAACTTATAAGTTTATCGTTTAATGTTGCTTCTACATAGAAAATTTCAGAAATAACATCCTTAATACAACCGCTCTAAATCCGTAAATCGGCTCAGGTATGTTAACAATACATTTGAAATATGGCCACACACCAAAGCAAGGTTCTAGAATTCATGAACCATCTCAACGGAAAACATGCATCGATACAATTTACAACAGAATCTAAGAAGTTAAACTCCCATTTCTCCAAACTATAATTACCTAGACATATAACTTATAACCACAGAAGTTTACAAGAAACCCAAAGATACTAGTAAGTAGTTTGACTATAAATCAAACCACTCCAACATTCTTAAGACAAGTGGCGTAAACTGCTTAGTTTCCAGAATGAATTGTTGTTGGTTGTTTGGGGTTTATTGGCGCAAAGCAACTAGGCTATCTGTGCCAAACAACCGGTAAAAAGGCAAAAAAAAAGTAAAAGACAATAAAAAGTTGAAAGACAATTATCTCAAAGCTAAACAGCACCCATAAATCAGTCTCCAGAATGAATAGAAAATGCTAAGAAGAAGAAAGAAAAATATATCACATAACTCTTTTTAGCAATGGATACATTGAACACTTAATAAAGAAGAATAAGAAGAGATTAAAGAAAATCAACATCAATTAGAGACATCAACCTTATTTTTCTATGTAAAATATCACTCTGAAAACTCACAGACGATATGCAAACAGTATGTAGCCAGAACAGTATTAAAGGAGCCACAATACAATAAGATCATATTTAATACATACCAAACCACCTTAAGCCTAAATGGAGAATAAAACACCATGTAAATCATTCCTTCTGAGTATGGATGCCAATACATTGGAGGAACAAAACAGACAAACAAAAATTAGAATTCATGAGCATAATAGACATGCAAGATTTTTCCTTCAATAGCAGATGATGCCAGAGAATAACACCATACGAAAAGTTAAAGTAATAATAAAATAATAGGGAATGAACTACATACTAGTAAAAGAAAGATAAAGGAAGTATTCTGCACGTAATTAACTAATATCAATATCAACCAATCTTGCATAAAAGTAAACAAAACCTGGATAGCCCTCTGGAAAACATTCAAATACAAGTATATACAGATGGCACACCAGCATGTCTAACAAGACGTCCCTCGGTGGGTCAGTGTTAACTTTATTGACTTATCACGCTAAAATCCGTAGTTTGTACAGAACGCAGATAATCCATTGTGTAGCTTTGCACTTAAAACAAACAAAAATAAAAAAACACCGCCAACAACATCGAACCTGCCCCCACAGACTTCCCTGAAGACGGCAGCAGATTAGCAGCCGAAACGTCACATACAAACAAATTACTAATTAGTATTCAGTAATAAAAAGGTAACTAATATTCATACTAGGTCACCGTACTGGCTACTAACCATGCATTACAACAACAAGAAATACTGGTTTTTTATGATCTCATGTAACAGCAGTATGGTGTTTTTACCTCATGGGAAATCTTAGTGTACTCAGAATATAATGTTAAAATACCTTGTGAATAACATTTGAGCTGAAGACTATTTTGTAATAGTGACTTGGTGTGTGGATTTCAGATTAATTAACCTATATCTCTTAAGCCTGTGGTATATTACTAGCATTGCAAACAAAAAATATATAATTAGCAGCGACAATACCTAAATGATGATTCAAGGCAATCTATCATACAGGGTTTACTTTTCTGCTGTAGTTATTTGTAGCATTGAGTGTTTTTAGTCAGCTCGTTATACAAAATTGTATCCATTCATGTTTAAGTTACTTTTAGTAGTTATTAGTTTAGTCGCGAAAAAGCTAGTTAATTTATTTTCGATCAGAAGTTTTCAATAATTGTTAGCATCATCAGTCTACAGATTATTGAAAAAAACAGTTGTTGTGCTTCAATGATTAATATATATATATACTGACTACTTAATTTTATAAATTTTGACTACTTAGTGACATATTTCAAACAGAAACCCACTGCTAAATATTTAAACATTTATTGTAATTTTTTATAGACAGCGTTTGAAAGACTTGTCAGAGTCATTTCGGCTTCAAACACATCTTCAATTCGAGATCAGCGTGTCACTACTTTATATCTCTATATGGAGTTAGCAATCAATATTCCTAACTCTATGCATGTCTTGATATAAAGTATGTGTGTGTTCTGCCTACTCCAAAATTGTTTTGAAAGCTCTTGTTGTTTTAGATGGTAATTTATTCTTCAAACAATGTTTACCAATTTGCCGTCCACTTCAGTTAGATGTTTTAATGATACATCAGTTGACCGATTTATCGTCCACTTCAGTTAGATGTTTTAATGATACATCAGTTGACCGATTTATCGTCCACTTCAGTTAGATGTTTTAATGATACATCAGTTGACCGATTTATCGTCCACTTCAGTTAGATGTTTTAATGATACATCAGTTTACCGATTTGCCGTCAAATTCAGTTATATGTTTTAATGATACATAAGTTGACCGATTTATCGTCCACTTCAGTTAGATGTTTTAATGATACATCAGTTGAAGTTGTAGATGCTCACTCGGTTTAAATAGCTCACTGTTTGTATTCTGTTGATGTGTCTGAGTTAAAAATATTGTGCAACCGATGAGTCTGCGATAAAGATATTGTGCAACTGATGCGTTTGAGATAAATACATTGTGCAAGTTATTGTAACATATTTCTTGCCTTTCTGCATTATTATACACCTGCTACTTTATAGAAAATGTTTAATAATTTCAGGTATATTTTTTGTAAAACTTTTTTTACTCATTTATTCAACAAACAAAGAGAGAGAGAGACTGATTTTCATAAAGAATAAGCTATAAATTTGGTGTAAAATATCGTATAAGCTGTGATGAAAATAGAAACTTACGAGTAGATATACCAATCTATTTGATTTAAGGAATAAAAAATGTAAAACAGTTACAGTGACTTTAGTACACAGTTTTTGTTTTTTAAACATATTTTTAACATATATTTATCCATTCGTTATGAATGTAAATGAGTAACAATAAGATCCTGTCTATCTCTAATAAATCATCATTCCCTATGTAATGTTCTACAATACTGACATATTCAAGCTGGATCTACTTCGACGCGGCAACTTGATAGTATTTTAAGAATTTTTTTCAAAAAACTAAACCCAACTTCCTGCATTGTTTTGATGAATGTGACAGCATAAGCGCTTGAAACAGGAAGTGTAAGTACAGTAAAGCTGATAGTCAGAGAAATTCTTCACTTGTTAGTCGTTTAGACTCTTTGTCTGAATGACACGTGTGATGACTCTGCCATAGCTTTCAGTAATCCTCAAACTTTCGCCCTCATACCTCACTTGTCTTTAGGCTATTATTTCTTTTGATAAGAACATAGATATAGCCTTAACATCAGGCTTGCCGATTATGTGTGTTCCACCAAGCGTAATGAATAATAGATTATTTGGGTAATGTGCTGCACTAATTGGAAAAAATAACTACGTAAAATAATCACACATCTTGTTCTCTTGCTTTTTCCTCTCAGTTTGCCCCCCAGTGGCACAGCGGTATGTCTGCGGACTTACAACGCTAGAATCCATGTTTCGATACCCGTGATGGGCAGAGCCCAGATAGCCCATTGTATAGCTTTGTGCTTAACTTCAAACAAACAAACAAATTCTCTCACTTTTCAAATAAATCCATGTAGCCAATCCCGAGAGCCGTCAATCTTCTTTTGCTCTTCATATGAAAGGTGGACAAAAATTGGAAATTTCCAAAACGTAAGACTAAAGTACATCATTTTTAACGACCATTAAAACGTCTTTGTGAGTTCTCAAATACATCCAAACAGCTAACCATGAGAGCCTCAAGACCCCTTGCCTTCAGCTAGAGGTCTTAGTATGAAAATGTAAACGTAGATACGTATTTTAAACGATCTTTTACACGTTCATGCCAAATTCCATGAAAATCTCTGGTACCACTCCTGAGAGCCCTTAAAATCCAGCCCCCCAGTGGCACAGCGGTATGTCTGCGGACTTATACCGCTAGAAACCGGGTTTCGATACCCGTGGTGGGCAGCGCACAGATAGCCCCTTGTGTAGCTTTGTGCTTAATAATAAAGAACATAAAGAACAAGAACCTTAAAATCCGTTCGCTCCTCATATAGGAGTTCCAGTTTGAAAATTTAGATTTGGATTTTTATTTGGAACAGATCCATGCATGCTACTAAAGTGAAGCGATTTAGTCAAGTCTTAGAGACTTCAAATCTTCCTCGATTCCGCCATCTTTCATTTTTGGGAATTTCTCACGGTTCTTTCAAAATTTTTGTTTTTTATTTATATTTTGTGCGGTTAACGAGCCTACGTATTAAACTTCAAGTCCTTTTGTCAAAACTGTACGAGAGCTATAGAAATCAAGTAAACATTCAAATGAGAATCACAATATATGTTATCTTACTTGTGATTATTCTATTACCTTTAGGTTGTTTTTTTTTTAATTTAGTTTTGTGTGTGTTTTAATTTTGTTTTTTGGGTATTTGTGTGTATGTTTGTATATAAACTTATTATGATTGCTTATTGAAAAAACGCCAAACTGTGTCCTAAAGAAATAAATACTGGTTATATTTGAATCGTCATTTCATGATCTACATTAAAATTAATATAGATTAAATTGATTTTCTCCATTGTTATTTGCTATTAAATCTCTCGCAACGGGCAAGTCAAAGTGCGCATGTCACGACTTTTTGGAGAGTTACATTCAAAATTTAATTAAACTACTTTATTATCATATTATACAAATAAACTTGGCATCAAAATGCAGCTAATAAATCATGTTGTAATATTATACAAGTTTTAAGTTCTTAATTATATAAGGAAATATTTAAAAACAAACAAATTCAATTTCCCTTAGTATGAGAATAGTGACATTTGCTCTCTAAGTCTTTCCTCCTCACTAATTATTTTAAACGTGTATATATATACATATAAGTATCGTTTATCTCACTTTTAAAACTTTGAATCCTTGATTATGTTCTATATTTATCGGTGTTTCAGTTTTCGGAAGTTTCTGAGAAGCGTAACTAATCTCCATTATCCAAACTTTTGTACAATGTCATTTAAAACAAGATTTACGTGCTAGTTATCTCTAGGCTTAGAATGAAGTAAATCATGATTATTAAAACTTTAATCACGTGCCATCACAGATGAAAGCACCATCAAATGGTTTTAACAGCCATGGGTCTGTCTGATTACAGACAGCAAGACCTGTTGTAGCAAAGTCGTTAACTACAACAGTGATGTTATGGGAGAGACGAATAGATGACTTTTCCAAACACATTGTCGTGAAAGGAGTTCACATGGTTGTCTTAGTCACTCTTCCTTAAAGGAAGCTAGAAGCTAGATAGAAGAAAACATATCATGACGGCAGCTTTAGTGTTGTTGGTATTCATATCATACAGGGTTTCCAACAAAAATCCCCACTCCCCAGTTTTAATCCTCGAATTAGGCAATAGGCTATCTGCCACAATCCGCCCCCTCTCATCCTTATCCGTTTACCTAAAGACAAAAAAAAACACATACCAGAAGTGGGATAGATTGAGAGTCTTGATTAAGTGTTACCTGTTCAGAGAATAACACATAGAACAAATGTAATCACTTTCTTTTACTTTGTTGTTGGTTGAATTTCTTATTTTGTAAAGATATACTCAGCTGATCTTTTTTAATCCGCTTTATTCTCTGTGTAATGAAGCAGTACCACTACGACAGTGTTATTACATTCATGTTTTCTTAATTAAATGTGTAACAACAACACTGTATTTCATTTATTGTTCAATTTAGTAATAGCATTGTTTTTGTTGTGATTGTAAATTTGATTATTCGTCTAGTTGAATCAAACTCACGACGATGTATGTTAATACTGTTTCGTTTGTAGCCATTTTTTTACTATCTTAAAAGTGTTTTCTTTTTTTTTCTATTCAAAGTAGAAAGTAAAAATGATATTCTTTTGAGTTTTCAGATTTCAAACACTCTTAGAAAAATTTTCTGATTCTCTTGAATTTTGGATTACGTTAGTGCCTATTTTTATATTATCTCTTGGCTTCACATGTTTTCAGGAAAACAAATGTTATATCTAATTAGCTTTTAATTTGCAACGTATAAAACACTATGATTTCTAAACGAACTAACACTAGTGGAATAACATTAATATGAAAACCTAATGAAATTTAGTTACATGGACGGCAACTGCCTGCTGTAGAAACACAAGTATAGAGGACGAAAAGCAGAAAACTTTTGAAACGTTGTCCTCTATACTTGTGTTTCTTCAACTGTCAGTTGCCGTCCATTCAACTAAATTTCATCATCAGTACTCTGCCCAAACAACCTATCAAAGAACATGAAAGCCTGTATATTGTTATGATGTATGTATAAACATTTAATGTATGATTATAACCGTGATAAATATTCCCTAGTTTTTCTTTGCTATAGTACGATTTTGATGTCATTTTCTGTTTTCTTTTCGTACAATTTATATTTTATCTTGTAAAAAGTAACCAGAATGAAACACAAAATAGAGTTTCATTTAAGAAATAAAAGAACGTTTCAGACAAGAGACAGACATAAATGGTCGTTTTGTAGCAAGATATATTTCTGTATTCAAATAAATCAGTTAGGGTTTTATGAAAGTATTGAATATAGCCATAAAACAAGCACTAGAATAATAGTTTTCCTGGCTACATACATTCCGCCCCCGATGGCTCAGTGATAAGTCTGGAGGATTATATCGCTAAACATCGGGTTTCGATACCCACGGTGTGCAGAACACAGTTAGACTGTTGTGTAACTTTATGCTTAACAACGAACAAACACACCTGCCAACAGAGGACGCTCAAAATCAAATATGTTAAAATATAAATGATCCGTAACATATTAAGTAATTATGTATTTGAACAACTGCATGTTTTGAAATTAAAAACTACAAAGAAATAAACATTGTGCTCCAATAGGAGAGATTTTAACATAATTATCTTAGTAGAAAGGCTCCCTTAACAACCCTAACATTAGGTTGTAAACCTGTACTTTCAATTATGTCAGACGGAACTTAGGTTACTTATAT
>NW_013666278.1:322765-341033 GCF_000517525.1 Limulus polyphemus
TTATTCGTAAATTTGCTGTCCTAATATCATTCGCTTGCGTTGATTTCTTTTGTCTTGTTTCTCTAATTATGATAGCAGTGCATTTCAATAATGTAGTTACTTATTATATTAACATTTTGCTCAAAGTTTGATATTTTTTGTGCTTAATTGCTTTCGCTATCCAAACGAGTTTTGATAGCCTCTTTAAAAACGGTAATTTAAGTAATTGTATTTGATCGTGATATTATGAGTACATTATTATTTTTTCACTTGAAAAAAAAAAAAACGGCAAGTGATACAAGAGAAATCTTCTTCATCGAATGTTAAGAGTAAGTTTCGCTTTGCACCAATCATTCTTTAGCTGCTGTTGGTTGCTAGGTTACGTAGAAGCCGGGCTACAGATGTTACAGGCGGCCTAATACGAAGCGTGTAATTTCTAGCCCTATAGCTGTAGTCTAAGCAAAAGCTGGCATCAGAATAAGGGATTTAGTCGAATGTGAGCCCTCTTGTAGAAGCGATCGGTAAGTTTGTAAGTTTAACTATCCTTTTTTTCAAAGCATGAGTAGTAAAACTTTCCATTTGTCGTGTTTCACTGTTCACTATTGCTATGTACCGACCACATTTCTTTTGGAATAGTAAATAGCAGTTATTCTGAATGCATTTCGTTTTTGACAAGAATTAGCAGTTGCTCTGAACACATTTCTTTTTTGACAAGAACTAGCAGTTTTTCTGGACGCATTTCGTTTTTGATACGAACTAGCAGTTGTTCTAAACGCATTTCTTTATAGATATGAACTAACAGTTTTTCTTACTAACATGCTAATCACGTGGTTATAGACTTACGATGGCGGAAACTTTTGAGTCACAGTTGTAGATACAAAGTGCCTTGTTTTCTTCTATCTACCTGATCTTTTGGAGAAAAAATAAATAATACAAGATTTAGAGCCTTGAAATATTTTACATTTTAGGTTGCAGCGTCATCTTAAAGTTTAGTAATTAAAGGCAAAAAACAATAACATGCCATATATAAGTTTTATAAATACAATTATTACTTTCTGCTATTGTAAATAGAACAAAAAATTACACTGCAAGTAATACAGTTTTATAATTGAAATTGTTGGGTTACATATCCCAGTTTAATAAAATCTAGAATCTAAATGTTCTCAACAGTTAGATATTTTTTTTAATTATGAATTAGTTGACCACACTTGCGTACATTAAAAATTTCAAAATAGCCTTTCTCAAATAAAACCAAATCTTTTTCAGTTAAATGTTTTCAAAATTGTAAAATAATTAACCACATTTATGAACATCAAAAATATCTAAATTTTTCCCCAAATCAATATGTTATTTGATGTTTTTAAAATTATGAAGCAGCCAATAACACTTGTAAACAATGAAATTTTTAAAACAAAATGTTCTTTCCCAAAGAAAACAAAAATATAATCAATTAAATGTTTTTCTTAAACTATTAAATAACTGACCCCATTTAAGTACTTTGACATTTTCCAGTTAGTGTTTTCCTAACCAAAACCAAATGTACTCAATTGAATATTTTTTAAACTATTAAACGGTAAACCACAAAATTGTCTGAAGCACATGGTTTATTTCAATTATGAAATAGTTGACCACACTTACAATGAAAATTTCAAATGGCGTTATTCCTATTTAATAATGCCATTTTTGTGTTTGTTGCACTTTTTGGTTTCTCATGCTTATTTTGAAAATAATTTGGTTTAAAAAGCATTTCAGATGATGTAAGAAAAAACATGTTTTAGCGTGGTATAGAATATTTAGATTCTTAGACCACTAGGAGCCACTATTTTTCAATTTATTTCGTATATAATATCAAAAACATATTTTCTGAAAAGAAAATGGTATAATAGTTTAAAGCGTACGTATAATATTAGATAAATCATAGTTGATAACAGTGTATTTAGCTCTTTTATGTAAGAATAAAATAGTAGTCTTCACCTTTACACATTACAGTGCTTGTATTATAATTTACTCTTTGTAGAAAAAAAGGACATAGTATTAATGTCATAAAGTTCTATATATACAGCCATCTAGAGAGTAAGAGCTATATATGTTCAGCCGCCTACAAAGTAAAAGTCCTATATATGAATACAGTCATCTATAAAGGAAGAGTTTAGACTCTCAATTACGTTGAATAACTTTATACATTTGTGTAAATTACACTCTTAAAAACTGATTTTACATAGGTATGGGTGTTAAGAACTAATACAGCAACTATACACAAAAAAGTGTAAATTCGCATATCCCATTGTGAATTCACACCACAATGAAATGTGGTTATTGCCAAAACTTCTACTAAAATATTACCTTAACAGTTTAATTAATTGAAATAATTAGTTAGTCTTCATTTAAAACTAAAATACCTCACGTTCTCAATATTTATGTAGAACAACTTAAGCAATGCAACATTCAGTTTCATGCACTATAATTTCATGTATAGTATTTGTAAGAACATAAATAAAAACGTCTGTTTTTCTTCTTCATGCTTAGTTTTGTTGCATAGTTATTCGTTTTCACTTTGTTATGTTGAAACTATATAGATAAATCGGGGAACATAGAACATGATCTTTTAAGCACAATCACATAATTTAAAACATGGCCCTTTAAAAAGCATCACATAAAACATGGTCCTTTAAACATAATCACATAAAACATGGATCTTTAAACATAATCCCATAAAACACATTCCTTTAAACATAATTACATAAAACATGGTCCTTTAAACATAATCACATAAAACATGGATCTTTAAACATAATCCCATAAAACACATTCCTTTAAACATAATTACATAAAACATGGTCCTTTAAACATAATCACATAAAACATGGCCCTTTAAACATAATTACATAAAACATGGTCCTTTAAACATAATTACATAAAACATTGTTTTTTTTAAATATCATCTTTAAGCAAGATTAACAGTTTATGCTCGATTAAAATAATGAAGTTGGGAAATAGTAATTAATAACATTTTTAAGCAGCCATACTTTATACATATGTTATCTCAATTATAAATGTATGTATTTTGACGAGGCATCGTCTTCTAAAAAAATAGTTACCTTTATAAAAATGTGTAGTACTAATAAATGTAAATGATCCTGTTAAGTTTGTTTGTTTTTACTTTTCCCATACGAGTTGCATACCTTCAATTCTGTTTATTTTTTTGTTTGTTTTTGTTGTTAATACAAAGCTACACATAAGCAACCTACGCTCTACCCACCGTGGATATCGAAACCATACAAAATGCTTATCCATTGGAAAGGGAGAAATTCTTTTTATACTTTTACACTCCATTCACACCTTTACATATAAAGTAGGAGTGATAACTTTTATTAGTTTTAAGCATACATCTTTAGGGTGTAAATTTCACACTGTCAATAAAAAAATGGGTGTGTGTTTGTTAGAATCACATTATATATATACATTGACTTTTTCGACTGATTAGAAATGTACAAAGAGTTCAACCCATGTGCAGGATATACATATAATCTGTATGTTATCCTAATATTTTAAGACAAGTTTGAGAAATACTTGTATATGGAAGTACATTATGCCAAAATAATAGTAAATTGACAAACAACGATTTTCTATAAACTTTGAGAAATACTTGATGCATCAGAGCTCAATCTTAAAAGTCACTATTTAGAAATGATTCTTAGTTTCTTTGTTTAAGATATTCGCACAAAGCTATATAAAGGCTATCTGTGCTAGTCAGCTCTAATCTTGAACTGATAGATTAGAAGGAAGGCAAGTGAGTCAATAACACCCACCGCCAACTCTTGGGCTACTCTAACCGAATAATAGAATTTGGCTATCACTCTCGTAACGCAGCCACTGCCCAAAAGTAAATTTTTCGGTCTTAGTACATAGTGTATAATATTTTTCATACGTGCTGGATTTTTTTTTTTTTTTTTTTACAGAATGAGTTATGAGTGTATGAAACTTACGTACTTAAAATTATATATTACATGCCAACTATCCCCTCTCCGGTGGTTCAGAAATATGCTTGAATACTTATAATTCGAATACTCGTGATTCGGTCCTTGAAGTGGATACAACACAGATACCCACCCCATAGTGCAGCTTTGCGCTACAAAGAAAAAACGTCAATGATTAGATTAAGAAAAGTGAACGAACATATTACCATGACATATGCAGTAATCAATTGATTAAAAATACAGCAGAGCACACTCCTCTGAAACGAAAGGAAAAACCATCTTTCATTTATATCTGCTAGTGAAATATTTCATTCCTCTCCCTCTCTCTCCTCATTTGTGCCAAAAAGAAATGAACAATATTGCACTATTTCTCCTCTATCTCATGTTGACATCATTAATATTCAAACATACATAATGTGTACGGAGAGTTAGTCGATATTCCAAGTCCTAGGATTTGAAGGAGTATTATACGATATTAATATTGGTAATATAATCTACATTGGAGACATGGATATTATTCCAATTTAAAATCATATAGTAAACAAGCCAACTACAAAGTGGTAGCTCAGACATATATATATATATATATATATTTAAATCACGTATTTGTAAAATATATTAACATTTATTTCTGATAAAAAAATCTACCTAGATAGATCAGAACTGAAATAATATAATGAACATAGATAATTAAATATAATTCTGAAACTATATTATTTATACAAATGGAGATACTCCAGATACAGCGTTGTTAAACTTTCACTGACAGATCATTTAACTACGGCACTCAAAGTAAATACTATTACAAACCTCATAATAGAAATTTAAGTGATATTACATTGAAGAACTTAAAATATATACAGATGCTAATGATGCATATGAAAAATTTGTAGTGAAGTTAAACAACGATATAACAAAATCAAACTCAGTATGTAATGAAATATAAAAGAAACGTTGTTGAGAAACAAAGAATTGCAAATGAAATTATACGTTTGATATAAATTACAAATAACTTTTATAAAAATACAGAAATTTCTATAATCAATAATATGTTGACAATTTTAAAATTGATGAAAACACTAAGTCAAAAAAAAAAGTTAAAAAAGATAAAAAAAGAATTTCTCAAAGTTAAAAGAAGTATAAAAACCAGCGAAATCATGCCATTATGCTTATTGATAAAATAGTTAAGAAAATGTCCCACGGTTGGAACAGCGGTAAATCTTCAGATTTACAATGCTAAAATC
This sequence comes from Limulus polyphemus, assembly GCF_000517525.1. NCBI lineage: Eukaryota > Metazoa > Arthropoda > Merostomata > Xiphosura > Limulidae > Limulus > Limulus polyphemus. The sequence continues at coordinate 327,966 of NW_013666278.1, forward strand.
AAGGGCTCGACACAGCAGATAGCCCTATGTGGCTTCGGTATAAGAAAATACACACACAGTTAAGAAAATAATAATTCCCGATTGTATGAGCAATGTCCATGAAAAATAAAATGAAGTTTTCATAAATGTAGCAATTCAGTTTATCAATTATTTTATAAATGTCACAGAAAGTATTATAAAAGGAAGTTAACAAAAAGAGTGTTAATACTATGTTTATATTTCCCACATTTAATGAACAAGTTTAAAGTACAATTATAACTTTAAAAGAATAAAGAAAGGTTAGTGTATGCATATACATGAAGGACAATGAAAGTTATAATTAGATTCATTAGTATATAGTTTGTCTTTCTCAAATGACATTTTTCCAAACAGATTAAGGAAATTAGTAATAATTCAAATGTAAATAAAAAGGGAGACAAAGATGATTATATAAATGATAGACCTTCTTCTTTCTTATCAATATTTTCAAAACTTTTAAAATAATTAGTTTAAAATGGGTTAATAAATTACCTAAGCATTTTGTTTTCTAAGAACCAGTTTGTGTTTAGAGAAGGGTTTTGAAAAAGTGTCACAATTAATAGTTAAAACGCAAATTAGGTATAAGAAATCATGCGTTAAAGTGCTCTGACAGCTATTTCTTAAACATAACATATAGTGATGAATGTTAATTAAGAATGTAGTGCCTCAAGATTCAATGCTTCGAACTATATTATGTATAAAAACAAACTGTACGATCTGACGAAGAGCGCTTGCTCGAAATGTCATCCTTCTTTAAATAAAAATATAAAAAAGCTTGGCGATTGTTCATCCTATTATTTAATTTTTTACATTATGTATAACTCATATAAGTATTTTCTGCGACTTACATTTCATACTTTTTTTTTTTGGAAATACAGTGTCGACTTTAAGTACTAGTTATATAGAGAAAATACAAAACAAGTAATTCTGATTTACGGATATCAGGTAAATGGTATAGAGAAAATCAATTATCCACCAATGTTATTATATATATCATTCCAAAGTAAGTTTCCCTAAAAAAATGATGATACTCTTCGTTTATATATACATCAAAATGTGTGTGTAAATAATATGAAATATAAATGTTTAGAGAGAGAGAAAGATAAAATTATCAGATATTTAGATTTACAAATTAATAATATTTTAAATTGTAAATAATCTGCAAAATGTTTATTAGATAAAATAAGATTTATGTTGTATAAAATTAGTTGTTTTTTTTAAAGGTGTGTATGAATTTAAAAACATTGAATACAATTTTCTATGTACACAATCAGTATGACAGTAGGAAATATTTTGTTAGGGATTACATATCCAAAACAACCATTAGTTTATTTGCAGACTAAGTTGGCTTTTTTAATTACATTAAATAAATACAAATGTGAAGTAATTTTCATATTAAAGACTCAAAAGATGCGAACAAGTCCGGTGACGGGATTCGAACTCGCGAGCGATTGATTTTTAAGCACCTTGTTTTATAGGCGAACATAAAATCTCAAAATATATTAATCAAGCTGTTCAAAACAAGACGAAGTACGTAATGAACAGCAGTTAGAAAGCTGAGTTAATCTTTCGTCACATTGTGAAATGTTGATGGTAATTTTTATGTTGACCTCCAAAGGATTGAATTTACTTCACAGAAGAAATACGACAGAAGCGGACTTTGGTTGATTGATTAGGACTAAGTTAGAATTGTGTCGTAGATTAGAAGAACTAGAGGGCAGGAAACTGGAGTGATAGCTATCAATTTAATTTGATTTTATCCAGAAACCCTACTGCCGCCTGTTGTGTCGTGATACTATACAACAATTACAGTTATTTTACATTTAAAATTGACGGTTGAATACCAGCCAGATTTTATAATCCTAGTTAAAGAATACCTTTAATATCATTCTTTAACGATTGTTTAGCCAATGTAACGACTCTCTTTATTGCTTGAGTTTCGACTGGATGAAACATTTAACAACAAAGCTGACTTTCTATTGTCTTTTTGTGAATATCTAAATACTGTCTCTTTATTATGTAAGTACAAGCGATTTGTGGTAATCTTAATGCGCTGGGAAATATCAAAAAAGTTTTGCATTTAAAAATACTGTAATTATTTATTATTATTATAATATATGGCTGTACGTATGCAACCAAAGATTATCATATTATAGTCTACAAACTCAATAATAGCTATTGTTGATTTCGTTGTTTATCAATTTACTCTTTATGCTCTCTGTTTGGCCTTCAGGTAGTTTGGTGTGCACTAATTACGATCGCATTGTGTTGAAGTTCCTGAATACTGTTCTGTCTTATATTCTCTGCATGTTTTCAGAGTGTCCTGTGACATAGTGGATCTGTAAATCTGTAAATTTCTTCCTGTTTATTGTTGATCTTCATCCTTTCTATTTATCAAGGGTTTCGTATATCCATTGTGAATGAGGATTTTATAGTGACGTGTTTTCTTCCTTCTTTTTAAGGCAGTATTGTAAAGCTTATTCATTCTTATAACTAGGCAGTCTATTATAACGCTGGTCTTTACTATTGATGTATGTTTCCCTCATAGTCGAGTTATTTATCTGTTGATTTCCTGTAAACACCTGTTACATCCATTAATGAGGATTTGTTATATTCTATTTCTACTATGAATTCTATCGCTGGAGTTGTATGTTCACGTATTTCAACTTCTAGAAATAACCCGATTTTGTTTTCAGAAAGAAGCAGCCTAACATACGCAACTTAATTAATCACAAAGTTTTCCAGAGCTATTGCTATATAGGGAACCGAATGTTCGTTTTGTTTAATTTATTTTATGTTTTCCTTATTCGTTAATTAAGCAGCACGTAAGAGTTCGACATCTAGGCACGTTCCGTTATTCGATCTTTTAAAGCAAGTTTCTCTCTGTATGTTTTATAAATATCTTAAATTACAAACATATCTGGCATGTACTTGTCACCCTTTGAGGAAACAATAACGTTTCATAGTAGCAGGTTTATTTCTGAAATGCCCATTCAAATGATCGCACGTTTAGGTCTATATAAAAATATAAGGATTGGTGGCTCTATATAAACCACTTGGCCACGCCCTGCCATAGAACTCTACAATACTGTTTATATTTTACATCCTGCTGAAACATGTATCGAATTTCAAAACTTCAGTATATTTATTCTTATATTTTTATGCTATACTAACAATAACTCATAAACACAATGTGCATAGCTGAACATGAAAATAGGAAGAAAATATTCATCTTACGAGATAATTTTCAAAAGTAAAACCAACAGCCATTTTCATCTGAAACACCCTAAGTTAAACCTATAATGCAAGATGATACTTTCAGGGGAATATGGACTGAATCCCTCTTTTTACTGTCGTACCAGTACTGCATGCCATGTTTAGCCCCTTTTATCCTGTATCTCGTATTGGTTTTACTTTTGTATTTGATTTTATCACAACTTCTGATCAGTTATTAGGGGGTCTAGCGTGGCCTAGTCATTAACACGCTCGACTTGCAATCTTTTCAGCCGAGGAGGAGCCATTATAATGTGACAGTCAATTCTAATTTTCGTTGGTATAAAAGTAGCCCAAGAGTTGGTGGTGGGTGGCGTTGACTAGCTGCCTTTTGACTAGTATATTATTTCTAAGTTAGTGACGGCTAGTACAGATAGCCCTCCAGTAACTTTGTGGGCGAAATTCAACAAGGCAGACGAACAAACCGTTATTAGGTTTCACCATCAACCTTAGAATAGTCACGCCTACAGTAACAAGGCCTTATTATCATGCACCTGAATCATAAACCTCACACACACGCTGAAATCTTAAGTACCGCCAAAAAGTGTAAAATTTCCATCAAATCCAATCAACACTGGCATAATAAAAGAAACTGATTTGTTTGATCGAACACACAAAGATATTTTCGATTTTGTGCTTATTCAGTTCTTTGATAAATCGTTATTGGTGTTTTGATTAAAACCAAGATTAATTATTTAAAATAACCATTATAGAAGTAATGCAGTAGTGTATATCATATTGCAATTAGTTACGTTTGTTTTTCGTTCTACTTTTGTTCTACCCACCGTGGGTATCAAAACTCAATTCTTAGTGTGATAAGCCTTGAGACTTGCCGCTGAGCTCCCCCACCACCACCCAGATCCATCATATTTAATGCGCAAGCATTCCTGTTGTGGTATGAAGTTATTATTAGTAAAAGACTAGAAAGTAGTGCTGAAGTTCTTATTATAATTACTCTCTAAGAAAAAGATAATCAAAGAATACTTTAACATTTACTGTTTCGAGGCCTTAACGACCTAAACGAATTCCGTTTATTCTTATTTGTAATTCTTACTCATTGTTGGAAGTACATTCTATATATATTTATATATTCTCACTAATGTGTCGTAATTTGTGTGTAAAAAAAGATTATCATAAACCACGATAATGGTTCTTAATATGGATCCAAAGGATTTGCCAAAAACCCAAACAGAGGGTCTTAGGGGTATTGAAAAGTCGATTTCTTTCTTCTACATTTTACATAAGCTAAACAATTCTAGTGTAAACGATGTTATCATTAACCCCTTGAAGTTAGATTCCTAACAAATATATGGTGTTCCTTTAAAATTCTTAAGAACAGGAATTATCAGCCAATAATAGATGAACATTAGATGCCTATAACATGTAACTACTCAATGCTTTGTACACTATATAATCGGTATCTTTAGGGAATCAACTCATATATTATGTATGAAATGAAGGATTAAAAAAAAGAATACACATAATATTAAATTTTATTGTACACATTCGTAGAATATATACCTTAAAATCCACGAAGGTTTATTTAAAGAGACGTTTGAGACATATATTTTTTATTTAAAAAGGCTGCTTTATACTAGTAAAATGTTATACACGCTTAATGGGGGTTATGTCATAGTCTAGGCATATATTTGCCTATTGTTGTGCATTATATACAGAGAATTTAGTTACAAAGAAACTATAAATGCTCACTATATTCTCAAACAAATCTCCATGAAAATCCACAGCTGCAGCTTAACGTTTTACATCTCGAACTAATGCGATCAAATAGTCAATAGCTACAGTAAATCATCATGAATCGTATCAGCTAGTTACTAGCTATGTTTATTATCATTACAATGTACAAAGTTAGCTATCATATCAAGTAATCCTTTGCCCATAGTTGAACATAAAAAAAGCCAGCAGCCAAGGTAGATAAAAAAATTGAGAATTTAAAAACCTGCAAGTAGGGATCGTAAAAAAAGTAGGGAAACAAGGCTGAAGACACGGTAGATATTACTTACTCAAACAACAAATCCCTATTTTGACTCCACCAAATGTAATTCTACGTAACAGCATGTAGCCAAAATAGGGGTTTGAAGTTAAATAATGTCTACAGTATCTCCAGCCTTGTTTCCTTGCTTTTTTTTTCAGGATCCTTATTTGCAGGTTTTTAAATTACCAATAATTTATTTATCTAGTGTAAATACTGGGAATCGGTATTTACTGCAAATTTGCCAGTAGACACGATCGTTTACCGCAAATCGTATTTCGATGTCTTTTTTAATCTTCTCTGGACAGGAATTCAGTTGTTATCAGTTTTCGTGCAATCCGATAAGTTTCGTAATTATGGAACCAATCGGCTGGGCGGTTAGCATGTTGTCAGTGGAGTTGATTATTCATGGCTCACGTCCCGTTACCGAGAAAGATCTCGCTCTGCATTTTTGAGGTGTTGGTGCGTTATAAGCGTGACATTCAAATCTCACTATTCGATTAGAGTAGCCCGAGAGTTGGTGGTGAGTTCTATTGACTAGCGACCTACCCTCTATACTGCCTATCAATTCAAAATTTAGGGACATAGTCCTGTGTAGCTTTGCGCTAATATCTGAAACAAACTAAATCGAAGGAAATATTACATTGCTTTACTCTTAAGTGTAAAGTAACAAATCGTTAATTACTTGTTTGTTCATTAGTATAATGACTTTCCAACTTTTGATCTCGACGCCTGTTTGGAAAAATAATGAAATATGTTTAAGTCCAGTCTATAAGCCTAAGTTATTAATCACTTAAAACAATTTACCTTCCACGATCCACTGTTATGTGTTATATGAATGTATATATATATATATATATATATAATATCAGTCCTTTTTCGTTCAAGGGTTGTAGAAAAATAAATCATCAAAGATTAAAATAAAAATAACAGACATTTCTTCAATGCCGAGTTTGTTATTTGCATTTTTCTTATATATTTATGTATTATGTGCTTGTAAGTTTTAATTCACCTAATTTATTCGCTAATTACAAAATGGGGGTTTTTAGTATTGCATTAACAAATTAATTCTAACAGCTGCATGAATATGGTTTTTTTCTAAAAAGTTGTAAAGGATTCAACATCCATCCATCCATGTTTCCTTTATTTGGTAAATAATTTAATTCATCATTAATTTACAAGATGGTGTCAATATTTTCGGCTTTGTCTCCTACTTACTTGGAGATCCTCAGGGATTGAGAAGTATCACTCACTAATCAAGAGATGACGTCCCTATTCAAATTAATATTAAATCCCGTGCGTGACTCACAGATGTCAAAAGGCGTAAGGTGTTCTGGGAATCCAAACAACGGCACGTTCTCCGTTCATGTATTTGTATAATTATCTATACTCTTTTGCGTGATCAGCAGGAGTTGTATATGTCACTGGCTTTTGTTCTTAGCGTGATTCCAGAAAAAACTGGTCGCTAGGATTTCAAATTTTAAATGTTCAAGTACACTTTAGTCTGATTTTGGTTAACATTTATTGCGGAAATTACAACTTTGATTTAAACTGAAAATTTTAGCCTGATAACAAACAAGAAATGACGCACGTAATGTATAACCAATGGCTGATATTAAACCTTGACTGTAAAATTCTTGCTTTTGCTAAGACGAGTGTTTTATATAATCGTTCCTTTATAATGATATTCAGGTTTATTAAGATCCCACCAAAAACAACCTAATTTGTAACCCTGATTATCAAATTTAAAAACGGAAGTATTACAACAAATTACTTGGCTGAGTAACCTTATTTCTCTTTAAATAACAATATCTTGAAACGTTATTACTATAATTATATGATTATACTATTATAAATGATAAGATGCCATTAACATAGCTGTCAAGATTACCGTGCAATGTGATACGTCCTCCTCTGATGCCATGCAATATTTTTCTTAAATAGTACCCCTCCCAACTCCATCTTACAGTAGAGATCGGCGCTCATGACAACAACAAATAAATTGGTCTTTAGCTTAGATTTTAGAGTTTTTTTTGTTCATATTTCAATAATATGAGCACTCTTGAAAGTGCACTAAACTTTGAGGGATAAGTATTATTTGTATGATAGTCATTCACGTGAATACCCAAGTGAGCACTTTCTGCAGGCTTATGCTGGAGTTATAAATCTGGAAACACTCAATTTGTCAGTCACATATTTCGGGCGTGCTAGTTTTTATGTTAATTATTTTGAATTAACCTAGATGGCAAACAAAATACTTATTACAGAGCTTACATAAATTTCATACAATATACATAATACGAATGTATATACATAAGAGAGACGATGTATTCATAAAGTGTCATCATGTTGGAGTGCACTCAACAAATCTTACTATCCTCACTGAAACCACTGTTAGCAACTGCTTTTAACTGTTAAACATTTTCAACAATCATAAGGAATGAAATTCACATTTCAATAGTATTCTCAAGTATTTATAAATATTCTATATTGTCCTTAACTAACCATGCTATGGGTTTGGTTATTTAACCGGAGCTAATATGTTTTTATATTATAATTTATAATTGTTCTTTCAAAAGTACTTAGCGGAAAGTTGTATTTTAACCGATTTTTCTTCTGCATATCAGTTATTAGTCAACATAAACATTCCAATTAGTTACACTGAGGTAGTTTTAAAAATGTTAAACACATTTCATAATAAAGTTTCTATCTTCATAAGAAATTGTTTTATGAAAAATAAGATTTCATATAGTACGTTACGTTTAAAAAGAAATACAGGAACGGATGTGGGCTAAAGATGAGCATGTACAGAATTTGAATCAGTGGATTTTTTGTTGGAGTCCCATTGCTGAAAACAAAACAAACAACGAGATCCGCACTTCGGGGCCGTAGGGGCGTTATATGAGTGATGAAGATAAAATTCTGATTTGTTCGGTTAGACAAGAGTAACACAAACATTAACGGTGGGTGCCATTGACCAGCTTTGCGCAGATATTCCTTGATCACGAAATTTCTGAACCAAAAAAAACACGATACGTTTTAATATTTCCCAAACAGTGGCCTGGGACAGATCTTTTTTTTTTTTCAGTACAAAACCATAAAACAATAAGAATAAAAATAAAACGAGTCCCCATGCTTTTATTCTACTCCAAATCTCTGTGAATCATTTAATTATTTTCTGGGTTGGTTGGGATACAATTATGATTTACTTTCTTTAAACTTTAACAAGGATATTTTTTTTTCTCTTTTCTTGAAATAAACAAATAAGTAAAACTGGCGTTTCCAGTACATGGCCAGGTGGCTAGGGCGCTCGACTCGAAATCTGAGGGTCGCGGTTTCGAATCCCCGTCCCACCAAACATGTGGGGGCGTTATATTGTGACGATCAATCCCATTATTCGTTGGTAAAAGAGTAGCCCAAGAGTTGGCGGTGGGTGGTGATGACTAGCTGCCTTCCCTCTAGTCTTACACTGCTAAAATAGGAACGGCTAGCGCAGATAGCCCTCGTGTAGATTTGCGCGAAATTCAAAACAAACAAACAAGTTTCGAGTATTTTCTAAGTAATAACTTGTAACTGGTTCGCTTTGAAACATATTCATTTATTGGAGTCAATTCTGCCATATCTGCTTAATATTTTCAAGACGCGATGACTTCTGGGCCTGAAATAATGATAATGAAATAATAATAGTGTGCACAGCTTGGAAACGTTGTCGAAAAGTACATTTAGAGTGCATCAGAAGTGTGTGGTGCGATTTGGAACACACCCTTGGAAACCGTCACGAAATTAGAATGAAATCGGAAACAATATCCAGCAGATCACGTTTACAGTTTCCAGCCGGATTGATTTCTGAAACGAGAAGGGGTGGGGGCTCCATTGCGATTTAGTTCAAACAACACACATATATACACACACACACAAAAGAAAACCGTGATTTTGGAGTATATGTATATATAAGAAGTCTTTAAAGATGGGGGGGGGCAGTTACGTATACTATTAAATGATTATTGTAGTTCAAACGTAACTGGAACTTGTTGATGGTGCATTTAAAATGTCTTCCATCAACAAGTTTCCATCAGTCAACTATAGCTTATATTCAGTTGAAACTTATTAACATTTACGTTAAACAGTGCTTGGTATTTTGGTTTCGTTTACACGCTAGAGGAATTCAGCACCAGACAAAACTCAAGCTCTTCTCCATCCAGTTATGGAGTCCTGCTTTAAAACGTTCTTCAGTGCGCAGTTCAGGTAGCGTAACGCCTTCCCTAATTTTGAATTATCAACCACAAACACTCTGTACTATATTGTTACATGTATATATTATTGTGTTAATATTTGTTAAAACAAAATATCCAATGGAAATAAGACAGTCCTACTTTCACGAAGAATCTATCGTCAACAGTGATTTACCCGAAGTTTGCAGCTGCTGAGTTTTGACAGGACAAGAAATACTCTATTTCAATCTTTTTTCTTTTTCTGACGAGCATATGATGTTTCAAATCCAATTAGATAATACGTAAAAACTGGTCTATTAAATTTGTTTACTCAGACATTCCGAAAGCTTAAACCTGAACATTACGTACGATACACTTTTCTCTCGAGAAAAATTATTTTCTAATCATTTACTGCAGTTTTCATTTCAGAGATTTAATCTAAATTAAATCCATTTGATTGTGTCTAGTACCGTTTTAGGTACATCTCATTTGTCTAGTCTTGTAGATAATTGCAACATATTTTAATTCTGCTACAATCAAAAAATGTCACTAGTAAAATTTAAAATACTCAGAAGTATGCTAGAATCGTATTTTGGTTTTGCAGATGTTTTACTATTGTTATAAATAACACATTAAATTGAATTAAACTATGCATGCCTATTTAAATATATTTACACATGGCTTGTTTATATCGTATATATACATATATATTATTCATACCTTCGGTGTATAGGACACAAGCAGATTTTGACATCAAATTTGGGGGTAAAAAAGTGCGTCTTATACAGCGAAAAATACGGTACCTTGTTCAATGACAAATCGACCAAGCTTCGAACCTCTAAGGAACAGATATAGTAAAACAAGTGATGTAATTTGCAAGTGTATTCTAATTGCATTATCATACATCTCTGTTGCTGTTGGTTGACACAATGATTGTTTCTAACTGTAGCACTCAAGACAATTGGCTTGTTAAGTATAAATATGCCTTACAGCTTATTTACTTTAAACATCCCCCCCCCCCCCGATCGATAGTTCAGATTAAGTACAGCTATGCATGAACTGTAGTTGTTGTTTTTTTGCCTGGCCGCTTAGCCCACATACATATGTTCGAATTGAAAATTCAAGTTCCAATATTTTAAATCTTAAGCTAGGTCTAGATTTTTGATTATTAAGTCTTTAAAAGTAATCCTAAATACTTCATAAAATTGAAGTCTTATGTGATAGGCACTTTTTTTTTTCTATAACTAGAATATAGCTTTATAAATAATATCCTCATATAAACACTAACTTTAATCTATAACAAACATGTGCCAACAGAATCATTTAGTAGGATTTTACGAGAAAATCTACATTTCGTTATGAGTTAGTTGATAAGTAATAGATAGCTGAGATTGTGATAAAATCTTTAATTAGTTTTAACTTGATATATATACATGACTTGCTAATTTAACTCTGGGTTACTCATATTTAACCTAATTCTACTAACACGATGAAGAAGTCAATCAGGTCCTACGTATGCTTTTCTGTTGTGCATAGGAAAGTTTTAAATCTGCTGTCCCCTATCCAATTTTACTTTCAATTACGCAAGAAGACATTAAGATTATAAATCGATTTATTTGTTTACATGTTTATATTAACACCTGAGGTAATGTTAAGTAATAGTTAATATGCTATAATTAAGGAAATGTCACTATTCTTGCTTTCATCGTGGCAAAATCGCAAATTGCTTACGTCACGCCCAAATTTCTTTCAATTTCTTGTTCGATCGAACTTGTTGTCAAGTCTAGATTCTCCAAAAACAATAATGACGTACAGAGTCAAGCTAATTAAGTCAGTCTCTTGGTGAGAATTTTGAGATAAAAGAAACATTAAAAGGGTTATGCTCTACATCTTATGAGTACACCTACTATAATGTTTAGGAAGTGGAAAAAAGACAAACGTCTGAACGTTGGGTTCGAGGCTATAGGGGGAGGCTAAGGCAAATTTTAAGGTAGCTTCAGAGGCTTACCGAGCAAGCACCCCCTCCCCCTCGGCCCTTAACTCCGCCCTTGGTTTTAATAAATGCAATGTTGAAACTGTTTTGTACATTTATTCCAATACACTTTTGGAAATAATGTTAGTGTATCAAGAAATTATAGTAACTACTCCTGTCTTGTCTAATTTAGGTGCAGTAGTTTTTAGACTTGTTCTATTGGGGATCTTTTTCACTTTCTTTAAATATAACTTGAAAGGAGCGACATTTTGGTTCTTTTTTTTTCTGCTTTCCGGTGTTGAGCACCTGAGAGACAGTGCCTTCCGTTGGCCACGTGTTTCGAAAGCGTAGTCTTTAATCATTTTTAAGTTATCACTGCTGCGATTAATCATAACTATCTTGTAAATTTTACAAACTTAAAAGATAACTTCCTCAGAATATATTTTTATTTTGTACGCTTCCTAAAAACAGTTGTAAACTGTGTCGCGCCTCACTCGTATATCACATTCGTCAGCTCCCAGAATATTAGATATTTCTTATTAAACATTTTTAGATTGATTTCATTCTGCACGCTTCCTGAAAAATCTAGAAATTTATACTGTATAGAGCATCCTATTTTCACCCGTGGCCCGGCATGGCCAGGTGGTTAGGGTCACGGATTCGAATCCCCGTCCCACCAAACATGCTTGCCCTTTCAGCTGTAGGGGGCGTTATAAAGTGACGGTCAATCCCGATATTCGTTGGTAAAAGAGTAGTCCAAGAGTTGGCGGTTGGTGGTGAAGACTAGCTGCCTTCCCTCTATTCTTTCACTGCTAAATTAGGGATGGCTAGCGCAGACAGCCCTCGTGTAACTTTGCGCGAAATTCAAACCAAACCAATCCTTTTTCCCTTTGTCTATTACAAGGGAGGTGATATTGTAAACTTATAGTTACCTTAGCAAGGAAATTCACTGGTAAAAGTATTTGTATTTTGTCGCCTTAGGCAAATGCCTAATTTACTTATCCTACAACACTGGCCTCGAGAGGAATTTAGTGTCTTACCACACCAGAAGTAGCTGAAAATAATAATCTCTGTATTTGTATAATACCTAAATACATTCTTTTGCGCTACATCTGATGAATTGTTTTGAATTTCGTTAGACTGAAATTGAGAGTTATATACTAAATATACTAAAAAAGAGGGCGTCTAGCAAACGCTGGGACATTCGTGAGGTTGCCTGATAATTCACGATCCTTCTAGAAACTCCAGCACGCATGCTCCCAGCGTCGCCTGACTTCCGCTGTTGTAACACTGCCTCTTCCTTAGTATTGTTCGTCTCGAACAATAGCCACTGACATTAAACCAATAGATAATTAACAATAATTTGATTGAATGTACAGAATTTACAAACACAAAATTAAAATACAACAAAGTCTCTCAATTTTACAGGACGTATCTTCTTCCGTACTGGTCTCCGTCTCATTGGCTTCTGCTTCATGTGGGGTTCATCTGCTCCATCAGAAAATGTCCTATTATCGGTAACAGTTACATCAATGGTAGTAACTTCATTAACGGCTTCACTGTTTTCCCCCTCAAAACCGGGTAGAGTTTCTTCTTCGACAGTG
>NW_013666278.1:341933-365421 GCF_000517525.1 Limulus polyphemus
AGAAGACAACTAAGGAGACTTCCTTTTAGTCTTCCTTGGATTATACAACCACACCTTGTCTCCTGGTACAAAGCTGACTTCAGTAGACTTCTTATCATAACATAGCTTCATCGAATCAGCAGACGTTTTCAAGTTTGAACGCACTTGATGATGAATATCATCCATTCTTTCAGATAATACTTTCACGAACTCTGACATATTTTCAGGCAACTCTTTGAAGGTGGTCGTCCTGGCAACTGAAGTTCCCGATCAAACATCAGCTTTGCTGGAGTGTATCCAGTTGCTTCATGCTCTGCTGTTCTATAGGCCATGAACAGTGGAGGGAGTAAGACATCCCACTCATCTTGGTGGCTATTATAAAACTTTGCCAATTCCTGTCCCAGTGTCCAGTTGTACTTTTCTACCATCCAATCAGACTGTGGGTGAAGTGGAATTTTCCCGGTCTTTCGTATACCAAACAACTTCATGGAACACAGCTGATTCAAAGTTACGTGAAATAAAGTTGGTAAAATAATCCATCACCACACAAATGTACCTGTTTCCAGCATCAGTTCGGGGCAAAGGACCAGCAATGTCAATGGTTACTCTTTCCATTGGTGCACCAACTTGATATAACTTCATTGGAGCACGTCCCTTATGCTAAACACACGCTATGATTCACAGCGATTCACACACTTTACTTACGGTGTCTACTGTTTGCTTGACTAAATTATCAATTATTTTTCTTCAATCTATCTATACTAAAAAAGATAGGGTCTAGCAAACGCTGGGACATTCGAGAGGTTGCCCGATAAGTTACGATCCTGCTAGAAACCATAGTGTGCATACACCCAGGATCGCGTGACTTCCGCTGTCGTAACAATAACAATCTGAAAGTTATGTTGTTTTATAAGTTGTCAATACTTTTGATCCTGTCGTCATGATTAATATATTTTTAAACTATATTTTCAATGTTTTACCCAAGATGTTTGCAAAAGAGAGCTTTTGATTGCAATGACGTTGAGATCTACAGAATTCATGAAAGTTAAAACTCGAGAAGGTTCGTGTAATATTCAACAACGAGATTACAATATAAACATGAGTAATCAGTGAATTAGAAGTCAGTTCATTTAGTTCAGTGTCAGAAACGTAATTAAGTGTTCAAACTAAGGGTTATTGCATCTATTTATTAACCTTATCAACTTAAGTGTACGTCAATCAGTTTATATTGAAACGTTGTATTTGGAGTCAGGCCTATATTCAGTTGTGGATTACATGTTGAAAGGTTTACTTATGAAATTAGGTCGACAAATAAACGTGACTGTACTATACATGTTAGATATACAAGACTGTTTAGTTTAACCTTTTTGCTGCGTAGTTTGGATATATCCGAATATACATTTGTACCCACTGACTGCCTAAATTCGGATTTATCTCATGGCTACCAAAAAAAGCTTTCCTCTACTGCGACATGCGGAAATATCCCCCTGTTTTGAAACAATCTCCAGACCTGCATGCGTGCTTCAATCTGTGTTCTACATCTTGAAACCTGAATGTTTATATGCCTAATTACCATATTGACAATTTTGCAGGAGTACATATGGAAACTATATAAAGACAGTTTCTTTGATATTCTTATCTAAATATATTTTTTTTATATACTTTGTAGTGATTTTGGCCTCTTATTGACTTAGTTTTGCTTATATTTATGTCATTTACTGGAGAACACTTTTCTTTTAATTTTCCTCAATTTTTTGTTTAAATCATTATATTTCACTATCCAGTACGGTTTTCAAGGAATATTACTGTCAGGTACAGAAAATACGGCTTCTTTCAATATTGAAAATGTAATAAAAAGGGTCAAATTCATACTTTTATTGTTGGTGGATAACTGACAATGTTTGGGAATCAGCCTGAAAAATAATTGCATAGTGAAAAAGTTAAGAGTTATTATTGGGTTTATTTAGTGATTTAATATTGATGATTATTTAGTTTTCATAACAAGAGTGTTAAAACTTAATTACTTTAAAAGAGATAGTCGTGACAAGTTTCTTAGGTAACCTCATACAAGTGGTAAGTTGTGTATGCAGTTTAATTGTTGTACTAGGCTTTAGTAATATTGTTGACGTCATCTTACTCGAAGCTTCCAAGTTTTTCTAGTTATGTATATTGTTGCTACTAGAGGGCTAGAGATTTCCAAGTTATTCTGTCGCGTGTTATAAATACGTGTAGATGCAGAAAGTAAGTTAGGAAAAAGTTAAGTTAGACTATGTAATTGTTAGTTTAGCTGTAATAGGCAATATCTAAAGTGAGTTTCACAGTTTAACAGAGATAAAAGAGAATAATTAGTCTTGTCAAAGGGCGTTCTAAAGGAGACAAGTATATTAAGTTCTGGATACAGCTGTGGTAATCCACGGGGGGGGGGTAAATTAAGTGAACTTATCTCAGATTGTATTGTAAGAAACAGAGTAGAGAAAAATAATTCGTCTTGTCAGTTGGGTTCTAAAGTAACTGAACCAGTCTGTGTGGATTTGTGACAAGAAAGTAGTTATTTAGAGTTTTAGATCTCTTTATCTCTCTCTAGGTACCATACCTATCCAGGGCGTTAGTGAGCATGGTCTTCCAGTGATCCCTGTCTCCTGTTTCTCTTAGCATTTCTATAGTGGTAATTCCTTGTTCATTGGCAATTGTTGATAGCAGCATCTGTCTTTGTCTTCCTTTACTTTTCTTTCCTGGGATTTTTCCTGTCATAATGTTGTTTTCAATCTCTCTTTTTCTCATGCTATGTCCTATAAAACTCTGTTGTGTCATTGTTAAATTTTCCCATAACATTCGTTTTGTCTTAGCCTCCTTCTTTAGAATAACTTCATTACTTATATGTGAGAGTTTTAGATACAACTGTGATATCCTTTGTGTGAAGAATTTTTGTAGATACATTTGACTTGTTTTGAGTATATTATTTTTAAAACAAGTCGATTATGTGCTGTGCATTTATTGTTGATATTTATCGCCAACAAGTCATAGACATCTACCGAAAAGAATCCCAGTCCCTATACAGAACCTAACAATATGTTTATTTAGGAAATTAATTAATTAGTTAATCTTACGTGGATTTGGCATTATTTTTTATCAAATAATTAAGAAGAAGCCATTCAACCATAGAACACATTACAACAACATGGATATCTCTGTTTACATAAACAGAGAATGTAAGCCTATTTAAAGTTTAAACGTGTTGCATAAGGAAGTAAAGCTATTGTCCATTGCTTTAATGAATTGTAGAAAATGTTTTATATATCAGTGTACAATATTTTAGAACTGTTATTTTCTAATAAACTACTACATTTTATTTCATCAGAAAGTTTGTGAGTCAACAATAGCCCTATGAAAGCTCTAGAAACCTTCTGATTATTAGTTTTTAAAAATGCTAGTTACACTGAGTAATAGTTACAATGCAGTAATAATGTGAAATATATACACTTATCGATGCCTATAGGGAAGATATTCCGCGTGAGGCTAATTTTTTTTAATGAACTACTTGCTGAAACTCCATTTGTAGGCCCATTTTCTGTTTTAATTTTCTAAGAAACCAAATCATAAGAAACAGACTGTAGTTCTTTAAGAGATGAGACCGCAGACAATAATGGGCCAATAACTACTCTTGAACAATCAGCTATAATAACCCCATATAAACCTAAATATACCGGTTTTCAATTAGAGAAATAAAAGTGTAGCTACGTACATGTAATTCTTCAAAAGACCTCGTTGGTACTGTTTCTATTACCGTAACATTCCTTCGTTCTTCATCTTCACAATACAATCCTATATCAGAATGTCTTTAGGCGTGAGGTATCCCGTTTGCGGTAAGAACTAGATTACATTTTAAGAAAAGATTAATTTTAGATGAACCGTTCTATCCATGTAAATATAATTTGTATCTGGAATTGATAAACAGGCATTACTTTGTGTGTTTTTTTTTTGGTAAACGGATCTGTTATCGAACCAATTATAATAATAAATTCAATCACTTAATATGCTATATGTTTTATTACCCATTCACAAAGGATTTATGTTCTAGCTTTATAGCACTGCTAAAAAAAATTCATTTATTTATGGAAGATAATTATGCTTTTGATTAGTCAAACCTTAAGTTGGAAATATATACGAGCTAGGACTTGTTTAGAAATCAGCATTAATTACGAACATTGTGATTCGAAACTCTCTGTTCCTTATAAAATACTAACCTAGAGAAACATACAGTTCGTTCTTGCTTGCAATGTTCTTTTCGCTTTTTGTGTGCTTTCTAGAGACTGTGAGAAAAAAACTACCTGATATAAGTTTATGAAGCACAGTTATTTAGAAATTAATTATTTATGTACACATAAATCATACACGGTAATCATACGCTAACGGTTTTGGATTTAATTTTATCTTTTATGCATACGTCGGATAACGAAATCATACATACCTAATTTCCAGTCCAGTTACTACAATATGAAACGCATACTTACTGTTCTGTATACTTGAAACGATGGTACAAACTACGGCAACATGTACTACACAAGGTAAAGTACATTTAATTTTTTTTTTTTTTGCTGCGAAAACAAAAATCACTACATTGTTTCCGTTATCCATTGCTTGCCTATTTCTGACTGTGCTAATAATATTATTGAGATTTGACCTTTATAAATTTCATCATACAGAAACAATAATGATTTGACTTTGTTTCTTTGTTGTGTCTTGTTAAAACCTTTCTATCTGACACGTTCATTTTTAAATATTCGAGCTTCCATTTTAATTTCTGAACATCTATACAAATATATAAAGACAGGATATAACAACAAAGGTACGTCCAATGTTATTATTATTAACTAGATTCATTGAAAACTATTATCAACAATACTAAAGTTTTAATTTATTGATATCACCAAAATAGTTTTTAACTGTATTTTACTGTATGCATACTGATACTAGTTAAATATATATATATATGTGTATGTATATTTATATATATGTGTGTGTATGTATATGTATATATATGTGTGTGTCTATATGTATATCTACGTCTATATATATATATATACTGATACTAGTTTTCAATTATAGCCTCAACTATGTGAGCATTTTAAAACTTCAATATTACATTATTTGATGCAACTGTGGTACAGATTTATTTTTAAATCACTTCTGCGAATAAATACGTTTTATTTAGTTGAGATGCTGATATATCTCCGATTCGGTATACTCGTTATTTAATACATTGTGAACTTGGCATTTATCTTTTGAACCTGGGATTCAGTACGTTCACCAGGAACGTTGTCGTGATTTTGGGAGGTAAAATATAAATATTGTTTTGTACTCTCGATACAGACAATGTTTTAGATACGGTGCACGTACTGAAACATCTCCGCACGTTGAGCTTATGGGTATGTTATAAGTGTGACAGTCAAATCCCTCTATTCGGGCTGATAAGAGTAGCCTAAGAGTCAGCGATGTTGTTGATTAACTGAGGGTTAAAGGGTTTAACCTTTCTCTACTCTCAATAAAGTGGTAACTATATAAAAATCGTATATATTAATAGTAGTCTCACCTGAGCTCCTAAGCTGGGTCAGGTGTATTCAGTGTATATACATATATATATATATATATAGCTTTCAAACCATTGATTACAACAGCTATTGCCACAGACATTATCCACTAGGACAATAAGTTGACAACTTGGACCGATAACGGTAATGCGATATATATATATATATATGTGTGTGTGTGTGTGTGTGTGTGTGTGAATTTGCAGTTTTCACGTTTAATACTCACATATTCTCTATCACAAGTTCAAGTAGAAGTCGGTCGAATACACTGATTTAAAACAATTATTCGAGTACTACTGAATGTGAGCCTGGTATCAACGTGATGAACTGTCAAATAAATACCCATAAAATCTTCAAAAATATGCATTATCTTGAAGTATATTCTTTATAATACAAAATGTAAGGTGTACAAATAAATTCATATATTATTAAATGTTGAAGGATGGAGAGTTTAAGTGTGAAAAAAAATACTTTGTGTTAGATCGATACATCTATTTGAAAATGTTTACGCGGTCAGACAAACAAACTCACGTAGACATAAATTTATTTAATAAAACTACACGTAAAGTAAACAATAAAATAAAGTAATGATATTTATAATAGTGTACAGAGTGTAAAACAGTCATGAGCATTCAATGTATGACACAGTTTTAGAACTTGAAACAAAGAAACTCACAGAAACAAAAAATAAAACCCATAATAAAGGAAAAGTAGCTAAAAGGTGTTTATAGCAGACTATGAAATGAACCGAAGCTAACTTAGTGCAAAGTAAAGTAAATGTAAAGTTGTATTGAAAGCAAACATAGCTGATTATGCAGAAACGTCTAAATGCGTGTTCACCAAATGATAAGCATATGGTTTTGAACGAACTACACATGTATATTTTAGACCTAAATAAGTCGAGAAATCCCATAAAAAATTGTATTTAGTGTAATGTTCTTTTTTTGGGAAATTATACGCGGATTAAGTGTTGTTTGTGTGAAATACTTTATAAATAAAAAAATTAAAGTTGAAATCTAAGCCAGTCGTCAAGTAATGATAACGACATTGTGCAATCGGGTACCTTACTCTTTGCATTAGAAAGTTTGACTAAGCAAAAAGACAGGTAAAGTGATTCTGAATTGAAAAGCCAATATGCCATCCGGACTCCTCATACAAAGGCCTCTGACGATATGAGATTTGTAGTATTTGATCGAGACATTTGCAAAAAATGTTCTGAACAGACAAACGCAACTGTAATATTTATATACATGAAGCCCCCCAGTGACATAGCGGTATGTCTGCGGACTTATAACACTAGAAACCGGGTTTCGATACTCGCGGTGGGCACAGCACAGATAGCCAATTGTGTAGTTTGTGCTTAACTTCAAACAACAACAACAACATATACAAGAAAGAAGTACGTTAATTATACTATGCCAAATTAACGTATTTTAAATTGACAATTAACAAACTATTGTGAACCAAGTAAGTTTATCTCTGTCTTAAATATGTGTTAATCAAGCATGGATTTAGTAAGATGAATTGCACCTTAAATATTAATTATCAGAGCAATATTAACTAAGTTATACTGTGCTTTAATAAATATCAGCATACCAGTATGAATCAGACTATGACTTGAATATTATGAGACCTGAATGTTACTTGTAAGACTAAGTATGTTCAAGCCTGATATTACAAGTTCATTATATTTCGGTCTTTAACGCTGACGTAACCTGTTTTCATTGATATGCCACATGTAAGCTACAAATCACATCGAACATGCTCGACTTTTCAGCCATGGGGGTGTAATCATGTGAAGGTCAATCCCACTATTCTGTAGTAAACGAGTAGCCCAAGAGTTAGCGGTGGGTGGCGTTGACTAGCTGCCTTCCCTCTGGTCTATCATTGTTAAATTAAAGAGGTCAAGGGCAGATACCCCTCGTGTTGCTTTGCGGGAAATTCAAAACCAAAATATCAAATGTAGAAACTATACTTTCTGCTCCGTTACTCCCTCAACCTTGGTTAAGAAGTCAGTGCTACAAATACATGCATGCTACAAATACATGACCATCTGTTTCAGTCTCTATACTGTACCAACAGGCAACTGAAATATATTATAGCTTTCGAAGCCTGTTGTGTCTACTCTGCCTAAAGGTCCACTGAAACAGCTGCTTTACATAAATGTTCTAATTTTATGGTACAATGTTAAAAAAATGTGCATTGTCTTGGCCTTAACACGGAATTATGATTGAGATTTAATTTAATACATTGAACATAACTTAATGCAATTAGCTGTATTTGAAAATAAAAATTGTCTGACTTATTTTCAAGTCCAATAAGAACAATCAGAGATATTGCATACCCCTCGTTCCTTTTCGAGACTGCATTTGTTTATATTGGATAACGTCAAATTTCAACTTTCAATAACTCAGAAAGTCCTCCTCAGATCCAGAATGATCAACGATTCGGATTATTTATTGCAGTGTGATGAAGAAGCTCAACCTTGGTACAAATCCAGTTACATTTTACAGAGTTATTAATCCGAAACCGCGACATTGCCTTATCTTCTCATTTGAAACAATGCTTCAAAGTGATCCAGAATCCGGATACGGACCATTTTGGGGAGGACTGTCCCATACTAACGTCTCATCTTGTGTAAATTTTCGTGTTCATCGGTCTATTAGTTTTCGAGATACGCGCGCGGAAACACAGACACACAGAAACCCGATTGCAATACATTCCCTTCGGGGCGAGAGTAATTAGTTTGTGCTAACATGTCATAACTGATTCAAACATAAAAATTATAGTTTAAACGCACATGACGGTATGACATTAATCATTTACCTCAGTGTCATAGAGCTCTTTTTCCCGTGGCAAGTGTTTTATAAATGTAATTGGATACACAGGTGGTAATCTTTTCAGGAAGTTCAGTCTCTTACATTTTAACGATAACGGTCATGTTAAAGTGAGTGATACCTTCAACCCCAAATGTAAAACTGATGGTCGTAGTTGCAAACATTCCTGCATTATGCACACTTGTTGAAGTCCGTGATGTTTCTTTCGTCTCTTGTTATTAACAGTGGGAGACCGTGAAGATCGTGAGAATCCATCTCGTTCACGTGAGTTGTGTGCGACATTGTAATGTTATCGCTTATAATCTCGTGATGTAGAAAAAAGGACGTGCGTTGCATAATATATAACAAAAGTAAATATATAAAAAAACAATACTCGCTATATTTGACTTCATGCAAAAATTGGTTTCATTACATCACGAATAAGCAAGAATTAATTGATTTAATTACTTGACATATATGTATATATATATATATATATATACCGTAACCATGACCTTCACGGTCAAACTTACACAAAGGTAAGCCTAATTAAAACAACTCTATTGTCTAACGTTAAATTTCATTCCCGGCCATTTCGTTTCACAGCATTCTTCTTTTATGTTCAGTAAACCAGGAACTAATATAAGGATATAAACAAATCAATTATTTAATTGAGCTAAGATTTGCAAAGAACTATTTTAAGCTGCAATAACATGCAATAATGAAGACAAGTAGATAGGTTAACGTCAATTTTTAGTAGAAATATAAATTTCCTATACAATGAAGCTAATGGAACATAGTTATTGTTTTCATAGGGGGTAGGGCTATAACCTGAAAATGTCGGGAAATTTATTGTATTCTAGGCCAACAGTGACTTAACGGTTATCATGTCCAAAGATTCACAGTTCAAAACCCTTTGCCGCAAAAACACTTTCCGCACTTTGAGGCCGTGGGCACGCTATAAGAATATAGGAAAATTCTACTATTCAACCAAAAAAGAATGTATCTTCCCTCAAGTCTATCAATTTAAACATAGGGACGGCTATGCGCAAAGCCATTGTTACCTCGCATTTTAAGTTACCTCAATTCAGAATCTTACATTAGTCGTATAAGGCTCCACAGATTGAATATTATTTTTAAAAGTTCCAGTATTGATGTTTCTATTAATGTCCAGACAGCTATTGCATTTTTCTTGGATTCCGTACACATACTTAATGTATGTGTTTTCCATATTATTGCCTTTCCAGATTAGTGTACGAAAGAGTGTGTAAATGTATTAAACTTGTTTTGTTAGCAATATGTATATGCAAGTCACCTTATTTCAAATACTGAATAAAATCAGTTCATATTTCCGTTTCCGAAGTTTGATAGGCACAGAATCGTCCTGAAATTGCACACAAAATGTTTTTACAGTGAGTTCTCTGAAACTGGGGATATTTGTTAACGTATGCACACTTCGTCATCTTCATGCTATACATTTCTTTGAATTTACTATTTATTGTGAAACTATGTTGCTAACCCGTGCTTTAGGAAAATCTGTACCCTGATTCATGTGTTCCCAAACCCTTTAGTTCGAGGCCCTCTAAAAACCTTAGAATAAATTTTAAATAATAGCCACTCTGAGAAACCTTACTTTCATTGTAGGTCCGGCATGGCAAGGTGGTTAGGGGGCTCGACTCGCAATTTGAAAGGTCGCCGGTTCGAATCCCCGTCACACCAAACATGCTCACCCTTTCAGCCGTGGGGGCGTTATAATGTGACGGTCAATCCCACTATTCGTTGATAAAAGAATAGCCCAAGAATTGGCGGTGGGTGGTGATGACTAGCTGCCTTCCCTCTAGTCTTACACTGCTAAATTAGGGACGGCTAGCGCAGATAGCCCTCGTGTAGCTTTGCGCGAAATTCAAAAACAAACAAACAAACTTTCATTGTAATTTGCTCTTTGAAAATATCTCATATTTTTCACAATAAATAAAATTCTTGCGGAAAATATTCTTTTGGCCGATATCAGTGAATATTTCTACATGAGCTGAGACCGTTTTGCTGATCTCAGTTTGAGAACCTCTGGTGAATAATATATAATATAAGGAAATTCTATTTTAGTTGTTTTTTCAACTTCCCTCTAGAAGTATCCGAAAGGTTGTGGTATAGGAATATACCATAGGTTCCTTTCTTTCTTAGTATTAATGCTGGTTCTGAATCTACTATGTAGTTTTGAATATGTGCAAGTTAATAAAAACCATGGGGCCTAAACGACCGTTAAGGTTTCTTCCCAATGAACTGTCAAATCAGATGCTACTCTCTTGATTTGGAAAAATGGCAGAGGATTTTTCGTTGGACCGTTTGGTGAAATCTATCAACAAATGTCGAAAGAGAGTGATCATCACATGGTGACGCCACCAGAACAAAGAAACTAAGGTTTATTTGCGAGCTGGAAGGTTGATTTCAAGAAGTCCTAGGCGACTCCACAAATGTAAACTTTCTTTAGCTTATGATGGTGACAAAAAAAAGAGCTGTTTTGTTGTTGTTGTTTTGTCTATTTACGTTCAATAAAGGTTCTTGTCCTGGTGTATTATACATTGTGTCCAGTCTGTTTGACATTCCCAGAGTTAAACTTAACCGTATTAATTCATCATTGTTATGCAATAACCGTATATGTCGAGAATAATTTTAAGCGGACTTATCTGGTGAAGCTCTATAAGTACAACCAATTTTACTTGAGAATGCCACAAGATTTACACCTTTTATCCGCTGACAAGGATTTTCATTCTTTCCGGACACCGTCATTTTCATGTTATAAACCGGAGTAACATCACCACAGAACTATATTAGAAATAATTATTGTAATTTGTGTATCAAATTGTTCTCGTCAGCACTGTATGTATGTATATATATATATATGTTATCTTTATCAAAGCATTCATTAGTAAGTCATTAGAAAAAGTTGATTTTGTTAGCACAGAATTGCAACGGTGCAGAAAAAACATTTTGTTAACTTCGTTTTGGATTCGGACTCAATGAATATAGTTTTACAATATAAATATTATCTGTCACAAAAGTATGAGTATTTAATGTTGCCTGGATAAGGAGCTTATTTCAAACAGACTGAAGTTAAAATTATGATTTTTTTTATTGATTTTTTTACAGGAAACGGACGCATTGTTCCAAAAGCACCATCTGGTGGCAATGCAATATCCAACTCTCCTCATGTATCATTTATACCTCAACCACAAAGTGGTACCGTAAGGAGAGATAGAAATAGTGCAGACAAAAGTAAATCTCGGTAAGAACATATATATAGTTTCTAAATAAAAAATATTAACGCTTAGGAAGTCAAACGTACTTCAAACAGTGATAAAATTTTACTTACAGATTTTTTGCCAAATGTTATGAAAAATTCCTAAAACTGAATGAGATTTGCTTGATTGGATTTATATGAAGTTATAATACGCAAAAGTCCCGAATAGTTTTTATTATTGTCATGTTTTTATTGGAACATTTTTTCTTTCATTTGAATCAAGATTACATGTGTCAGTTTTCTATATAATTTGAAAACCCAGTGCCGGTATATGTTATGATATTAATTACGTACTCGAGTGTGTATTTATCAGAGTTAAACTAACACTATCTTAATTTCATTTTGAGAGTTATTCGCCAAGTCATTTGTTCTTGTAAGTTAAACAGATAAAATGCAAGTAAGTTCACCTCAAAACGCTTTAGCTCAAACAGTAGGTGTTGTCTCATAGATACATCAAAATATAACACCATTTACCACTCATGTTGCATCATTTTATTAATGTGTTGTAAAACAGAATTTGCATTCAACGTAGCTCCTAATTCACCATATGATATTTTCTTTAGTGTAACTCAGTGATGATTTTAAGGTGATATATATATATATATATCATGTTAATACAGTAGTTATCAATTATTGAAGTTGTGATAACTGTTCAATCTTTGACTTGAACTTAAACTTATGTCACTGTAATGATATGGTAGCTGCTTTAAGCATACCCTGGTTCAGGCATATTGTATTTACACTCTGGTTTAGGCATATTGTATTTACACCCTGGTTCAGGCATATTGTAATTATACTCCAGGTTAAATATATTGCATTTATACCCAGGGCTAGGCATATTGTGCTTATACTCTGGGTTAGGTGTATTATGCTTACATTCTGGGTTAGGCATATTGTATTTACTGTAGCAGAAGTTAATTGTTTTAGGGTTTGTTTATTTTTTTTCGTTAAGCGCTAAACCACACAATGTTTCCACAGAGAGGATTGAACCCCAATGTTTAACGTTATAAGCTCTCAAGCTTTTTGTTGTGCCATCAGAGCAACTGAAATTAAAGAAGCATTATAGGAAATGTATCGTAATTTGAATGTAACAGATGCTCTTGTTAGCCACTGAGACGATAAGAATAACGGAAACTTAGATGTTGGAATCGCTCTATCTTCTAGCATTCTTTACTTCATTGTACTTTAGTTTTCAAATACTAAAATTCCTTTATTTATTTCAAACCTTAGGACCCTTTAGATTAGAAAAATTTTATTATACTATTATTTTACTGATCCGAAGCTAGTTATGTAACAAATGTGCTTATTATAGCATAGGTGAGATATTTGATCAATTACTTTTAAATTGTTTACCGAAATTCGGGGATATTGTCCTATCTTTTCAGGCCTTTATCGGTTTCGTCAATACGACATCTTCCGGTTAAAATCCGTTCGGGTGCTACGCTGCGCAATACATCACCTGATGTACATCCTGTTGGACACAAGTACACATCCTCTAATAATAACTCTATGTTAGATAAATTTAGTTTTTTCAATTACAAAGTAACACCTGGAGAAAAAGCCAAAGGTTAGTGATGTTTAAAATTTATTTATGAAATATCATACATTTTATGATTTTAAGTCACTTTCTAAGTGCCAAAAAATTACAGAATACGTTTCTTTTTTTCTCTATCAAATACAATTACTTTTACAAAATCAAGAGTATTGATACAGCCAAACAACATTTTGTGTATGAATTAAATAGAAATATTCTAATAACGCCGTGATGTATATTTCACTGTTTCAACCAACTAAATTTAATCACAAGTTAGAAAATTAGCTGAATATATTTTCCCTAGGTGGCGGGTTCTCAAAGCGAACAAGTAGTAGCAGTGGTTTTAGTTCAGCTAGAAGTGAACGAAGTGATTCCTCTAATAGCGACCCCAGCTCTGGTTCGACCCCAGAAAGACCGGAGGCATCCATATATCTCACTTCTCCGAGCGTCGATAGCACGAAAGTCAATGCTAACAGTTTTTCAAAGAATACATTTGGGAGAAATTTACCAAGAAGCAAAAGCAGCGAAACGAAAACGATTAATTATAGTAAGTTCTGAATTATTGTTAAAAATGTAGGGAAAAAAATAACAACAATAAGATAAAATGCTGTAGAAATTAGGGCTATTTCCTTCTAAAGAAGTACAGTGACTGGCGACTTTTGTGGACGCTTATATACACTTCCAAAACTCTATTTACAAAATGATCATGTGATGTGTAAAGTGACTTCTTGAGCCCTAAAATGCAAATATGTAGTCGTATCTTAGTTTGATCGACTTTCAAATATATCTTTTATCAGAGTTTAGTAACAGAGAAAATCGAAAAGAAAGATTCTCTCACTAATTTTCTAATCGGTGGTGGCTGACAAAAAACAACAACATATAAGACATGCTTATAAAGTATAACTGACGCTATATTTGTTTTAACTTAGTCATTTTGTCAACATCGGTCAACTATCTTAAACGTATCATGAGAAAATCATTACAAAAACTGTAATATGACATCCGATAACTAGAATAAAACAGCTAATTTCTGGTATAAACAGTAAAGCGCAGCTTCAGTTGTGCTTATACTGCAAACTATGTCGATGAATAACAGTAAGTGTGTGTGTCCTGATCTAATAAGTGCATTTTACCGATTTTTGTATTGAGGTAGAGTAAAAATATGGAAAGTATTGTATAAGGCACATGACGCTGCTTATATTGTTCTGTCACTACAAACTGCTATAGGTGGTGTAGTAGTGCAGGGAAACGTTGTCTTCACAGGAATTCGTTTCTTTGATTGTTTTAAAGCTGCAACCAACATCCGGAGTGTACGGTCATGTCCACTCAACTATACTGTACTTTCACCCTGGTGGATAAAAACATTTCTAAGATGATAATGCAACAATAAATCGCACTCATATTGTTTAAAATTGGTTCAATGTTTTCTAAGCTTAGCACTATCACCAGATATTCGTCAGTTTGAGCACTTGTAGAATGAACTTGGAATTCGCACTAGCCACTTTAATCCTCTGTCGATATATATGAACCAACTCTATACCACTCATATTCTTCAAAGAATGATCTGAGATCGAATAAGACAGCTACAGTTGTCAATAACGTTGAACTATTTAAATATGTTAATGCAATGAAAGGTGATCCAGTTTGATTATACTGGAGGTACTGATAAAGTAGCCAGTCAGTGTACTTTGCAACAGCTGCTTTCAGTTATGACATAGTTAAAATTTTATCAAACTGACATAAAAGTGTTAATTAATTTCGAAATATTTTCTCCTTTTCAATTTTAACTCATTTGTCTATAAAAACGTTACCAGTGGTATTTATGTCGTTTTTATGTTGAAAATTCCAATTGCTGAAAATAATTAACAAATGACAACAAAAAAGTATTCGGGCCGTTGGTCAACGACTAAATAACATTTACAGTTTACAGTCATCATGTTTCCCGGAACAATGCTAATTTCGTATTATAAATATTGTTTTTAGTAATTATAAGTTCCAGGCTTGCTTTTTCAATTAAATTAGTATAATATAAGATCCAACTTTAACACCAAGTCAGTGTGCGTTACTTTGTTTAGAATAATTTCTGTTTGATAGAAATAATATTATTTTTGATAATGCATATTAGATAAAGATGGAAGTTTTTGAACACTCTTTGAACCTTGAGAAAACATAAGCGTAAAAATAAGACATAAGTGTACTGTAAATATGAACTTTATAATAAAATACTCACTTGTTAGTAAAAAATATTCATTTTGCTTTTGAGGCAACTGGTCTCATGGTATTTCACCCACGGTGGATGCAGGTTATGTTTCACCGCTGTATGTGTGTGTTTTTGTCAGCAAGATTTCTCAAAAACAACTAAAGAGATTGGGTCGAAAATTGGTATGCATTTGGACTATGACCTACCATAGAAGAGATTAGTTTTTGGAGGATCAAGGTCACAAAAATCTGAAAAATTCCTATATGTTGACATGGGAATCGATTTCACACTATTTTTGCTCTATAACTCAGTCAAAAAATCATTGGATTTGGATTGAACTTGATGTATTTATGTAGAATATTATTCCTCATTGTTCTGCCAAAAATGATCGGTGTTCGTTCACAACGACGGACACACGGACACATTTTCGTATTTTTTTAGGGCCGAATATGATCAACGAAGCGTGGCGGTGATATGCGCTCTACTGAGTGCTCCTCTAGTTTTTAAGTTTTGTTATATTTGTCATTTTTGTACTATGTTACTTGGGGATCATTAACACGATAACAGAAATAACAAAAATACATTTCCTAACTTGACAGAATTTAAAATCCTCATCGCTAACGTTATAGAAATAATTTGATTTTTTTCTCCGTTTAATGTCGTAGTAATCTTGATTAGTTATTTAGTAATTAATAAATTCATTCGAATCGGATGTATGAGTTTTCACAATTTGTTTCAATCTACGTGAAATACTTTAGCATAAGTTTTTTTGGAAATTTGTATTTTAGTTAAGAAATTTAACTCAGAGAAATGTTAATTCTTTTGCGAGTAAAGATTGCTTTTGCACTAACCACACGTTAATTGCCCCTCTCATTATTACATATGTTTATCTAAAGTATAATAAATTTTATTGTGATGAATTTACATTAATGTACAATCTTGGCTAAAATATTTGCATACCGTTTTATATTGATGTTATTGTCTACATGCATGAAGTAGTTATTGAGTAAATGCCCGGAGAGTAACAGAGAAGGTGGCCTATGATCGTACAAACGTGTACCAGTTGCTACTCTGGTCTGTATGAGTTGTTTTAAGCATTTGTTCGTCAAAACACACACATACATATCTGTGTGCTTTTGGTATAATATTTTTAGAAACAGATCAACACTTTGTTCAGACAATATATCGGTACTTAGTGTAGAGTCGTGCCAAAGTTCTATGGCATCAAATTATTCGACTGTCCACTAATGGTATGAAGCAAACGAACATTCCCAGAACAGTAGGGTACCACCAGTGTACTGTATCTAGAAACCTGAAATGTCATTGGACTACAGAAAAAGTTTTTTCCAGGAAAGTCTACTGGTAGACGCCGAAAACTACTGCCCAAAATGACATTGTTTTGATCAGGTTAACACGTCAAGGTCGAAAGAAGTTTTGCAACACTTTACGACAGGAATAACATGAACACATTTATTCCAGGGTATCCAGAATAACATTGAATAAGATATTGACAAAACAAGGTTATTTTGCAAGAAGGGAGATCTTCAAACCGACATTAATCAGAATTCACCACTGTTACTATGTTACTTGGACAAGACAGCATGAAAACTTACAGTTAGGACACTGGTGACATGCCATCTTTTTAGATGAGTCCTGTTTCCGGCTTGTTAAAGTTTATGGTAGGACTCGTGTTCGTCGTTTGTCTGGAGAACAAGCAGATGAGGGAACACAAAGGTGGTGGGGCAGAACATGTTTGGGCAGCTATTCATTGTAGTGGAGAAACTGTTCTTCATATCCTCCAGGGAAACGTCAATGGTGTCTCGTACAGGCATCACATAAATAGTATATTTTTGCCATATGCTGGGGCAAGGCTGGACAATAACTTTGTGTTCCAGGATGACAATGCCACTGCCCACAGTGCACGTACTATACAAGATTGCCATGGCCAACAAATGTTGGATTACGTCAAATACCTCGTTAACAGCATGCCACATTGCCTTGCAGAGGTTATTAGAATACGAGGAAAATCAACCAAGTACCGATTGTTTAATATGAACTAATATAAAGTTACAGACGCTATTTATAATAATATGATGTTATATTTTGTCATTATATATGTTTTGGTAAGGTTTTGTTGTGATGCGTGAAATGCTGAATTACATATATCATAAAATTGTTTGTCATGATGTCCATAGAGCCTGTCTCATTAAACAAATTACATATGTAAATAATTAATATAATATGCATTTCTTAGTTTGACAGCACTAAGTGTTTTTGTATTTCATCTTAATAATAAGGATCTTAGATAGGTTACAAAATATACAAACATTTGGCCAAGAATTGATGAAAGATTGTTGAATATATAAACTTTTATTTAAATTTTTAGTTATTAAGCAATACAAGATAAAAATTCTCTCTTTTTTTTCTTTACACAAAGAAACTGTAACCAAGAAGCCAGCATCTTTGAATTCCACGTCATCAAACGTTACTAACAGTGCAGCTCCACTTGAAGAAAACTTGGAAAAGAAAGGAAATAGTACTCAGAATGAAAAGTCCCATCAATCTGTAAACATTAAAAAGTTGGAGCAAACGAAAAGTGGTATTCAAAAACTCAAACCAAAATTAAATATTCAGGTAAGTAAGTCACTACCTAAGGAACCCACTACACAAAAAAACAAATGTATATCCAACCGTAAACCTTCCACAACACAAAAAGTCAAATTGAAGAGTACAGAACCTACTTTGGTTACAGAAAGAACAAAAAATGTAGAATGTGTGAATGAAAAAGACCAGCCTAAACAAAACACAAACTCCGTTTCTGAAAATAAAAATCACAAATACTTTACACTGTGTATGTTTGAAGACCTGTCTTGTGACCCGGGTTTGCGGAAAGCAAACTCGAAATATTCTGGTGAAATTGACAGTTGTGAATCATCGAATGCAAATATCGAATCCTCAAACCTTTGTGCTAAAATAATGATTACAGCTGGAGCTAAATCTCAAGAAACTAGAAATTTAGAAGAAAACCAATTGGTTGAAAATAAGCAGAATTCGGTTCATCATCTAAGACTAGATACGCTCATTCGTAAGTCTGAAAATGTCTTGAAGACTATCAGACCAGAGATTCCTAGTGTCCCAGAAACCAATTACCTAAACAGTAGTGAAACGATGTCCAATCAAGTGGTCAACAGTAACATTCCTAAGCCCACTGCGGCTGTGAAGGGAGTGTTTAAACATTCTAAAGATATTCAGGACTTTAAAAGCTCTAGTGACACGATCTATGACGAAAAAGAATGGAAGCAAAACATAAAAAGTCGAAATACTTTTAACTTATTAGGCTCTCTTAATATTCCTTTAAATTCATCGAATGGTGAAAATCAGAGAGATTTACAGACCACAAATCATCGTCAAATAAACAAAGACTTAGGCGCGACTTGTCAGAAAAGTGACATTAACTCTAACGTTAAGTTAGGCCTTGCTGAGTCTGAGCGTTATGTAGACGGACCGCAGATTAGCGTTTCTGTCGCAAAAGTATTGCCTATCATGAACAGAGAATCTAGTAAAACCAATCTAAGAAAGCTGAATACAGTGTCATGTCATACCGAAAACAAGCTAATAAGAAAAGATTTGGGGCCTTTGAGGAAAGCAGAAAGTCAGGAAAATGAAGACCAGTTCTGTCAAATGTCTAGGTATCCACTAGTAACACAACAAATCAAGACGTTAGAAGGCATCTCAGATGCAGAATATTTTAATCAAGTGAAAGAAACGCCATACGTTATGAAGAAATGTGAATTATATGATTCTTGTGCTACAGGCCTCCTCTCTCGGGATATGGCAGTAATAGAAGAATCAGATGACGTCATGCTCAATATAAAACCCATGCCTCCTCTCACACGTGCCTCGCCTTACGGTTATATGCGTGGTCATTTGTCTTCCAGTCGCAACTTGACAAATAGGTTGTATATGGCCAACTTCCCGTTACAAACAGATGTCAGGAATACTGATGATGGCAGACGACCACTATCACAACACAGGCTGACGACAGATGACTCGTCCAAAATTTATGGTGTCCCTGTAAAGAGGGCGCTAGGCAATAGTCGTGCCCTACTAGACGTAAGTTGTTTTCCGGATATAGATTCTACTAATATTGTGATAGGCTACATGAGTGATGGAGAAGTGATTGGGCAAAGTCCTTTGTACAGAGTAGAAGATATCTCCAGTGGCTACACGAGTGAAAGCGGACGATTTCTTTATTCAAGACAGCCTACCCGCAAGATTAGCGAGAAAAAGCTTACTCTTAAAGACGCTAATGTGCTGCAAGATGACAGGTAAGGTTATATACTTAGTTGTATCCAAATGTACTTTTAATAAAACAAAAAAGAGAGAGTTATTTAAAAAGAAATTATTTGATTGCCCTGGCATGGCCAGATGGTTAGGGCGCTTGACTCGCAAACATGGTTGCCCTATCAGCCGTGAAGGCGTTATAAAGTCACGGTAAATCCCACTATTCGTTGGTAAAAGAGTAGCCCGAGAATTGGCGGTGGGTGATGATGACTAGCTGCCTTCCCTCTAGTCTTTCACTGCTAAATTAGGGACGGCTAGCGTAGATAGCCTTCGTGTAGCTTTACGCCAACGTCCAAATAAACTAAACCATTGATTGCCACAGCAGCGTATCCTTAACGTTCGGATATATTAACTTTCATCAGTAAAACTTTTGAATGACTTCATTATTAGTGTTTTGAAACTAATTTACCAGTTGTATAACATATACTTTGTTCTTATTTAAAATCGTGTCTTTTATATGAGGTTTATGGATGGTTGATTTGACGTCAAACTGTTGGGTTTTGAAAAAGGAGGGAATTATTCTAGGCTTTGTTTTAATTATTTCCATTAGCCTTGCAGTTCATTTAATTTCTGTACATATTTTGTATTAATTCTTCTTTCATAAACTTCTATAGTGATTTGAGATGGTGAAAGTGATAAACACACTTAAATTATCGCTCGATTATCGCACTATTTGTATTTTATTAATTAACCTTCAATTTGCATGTTATTAATTAGTCACCACTAGTTATTGACTTTATTATGTAGTATTCATTAACCTTCAGTAGTTAATGGCTTCTGTTCACTTTGTCTGTGATAGAATGGCCTTCACTAGTTACTAAAAAACCCTACCTTAATAGATCTTAAACTCCTAACCTTCTCCCTTTTGCTTGAAGACTTGTTCAAGCATAACGCGGGCGAGCTGTGACAAGCCCAGCAACCTGAAGTTAGTCTTTCCGATCTGGTATGCCAAACAAAAGTTTTTTAGTTCTGGATGGAGGTTGGGAGTTTTACCTTGTAGAATTTTTAGAGCGGTATTATTTCTACTTTAAAGTTATATCTGCAGACAGCGAAAGGCTGTAGGAGTTGAGACGTTGTGGATATAAGCGCTCAACTGCTAATCCTTAACTGATTTTGAATAGCTGATGGCTAATTTTGTCTGATAGATGGAATATCTCCAACGTGTTTGGGCGCTATGACCACAGATATTATCCGTTATGACTTAAAGTTGACAACTAGGGCTGATAATAGAATATAATTGTTTAATTTTTAGTTTGGTAATGTTTGTTATGTACTAAGTTCATTATTGTTTTATAGTGCTCTTTTAATCGCCTATATTGACAGTTAATGTAACTCAAAGTATTAGAGCTATTTATTTATTTTTGGTGAAAAATGGTGTTACGGTGTTGATTTGTCGCCCTTTTTTTTCCTATTTCAAAATTTTCCTATTTATGAATCTTCTACGGCAACTGTACATTGGTTCTCAGCCTAGCTAGCTATTTACCAATAATTTATATCTGCTACTTTAATTTATGAAAAGTTTATTTGCAATAGTTCAAGATGCTTAACTTGTCCGGCCCGCGGCCCCTATGGATTTTCAGCGTTTACGTCAAGATAAACCACTTTGTAAAATGGATAATGTAATTTATCTGTTAACTTGTGGGGTGTGTAGTCTTAAATATGTAGGACAAACAACTAATCCTTTTCGGTGACGAGGAACCCACTTTGAGGTACCTGATGATGACAAAACCTTGTCGAAACGTTGTACATTTGCTGTTATGTTAAACTTATATTAAAGTTTTTCATCATTACCCATTCAAGCCGTCTTCAGCCATAACTAATCCTTTGCATTCAAGAATTAACCTGCATAGATCTCAAAGTTCTTGAAATAGATCATTTTAACAAACATTCACTTGCTATTTTGGACAAAATATATAATGCAAAGCTGTTAACAGATAGAGAAGAACACTTTATCTTGAAAGAAAAAACTCTTTATCCTTAGGGATTAAATAACGGTTTTAATAAAGGTTTTCAAAACAAAATGCTTAATTTTTAAGTGAAAATATTTATTTATTTCAGATAATTACCTGTCACAATAAAAAATAGGGGTAAAGGTAAAAATAGGAAAAAAAAAGATTAATTTTGATGATTTCTGTAAAAACTTAGATTTTCCTTTTGACAGATCTGTTAATATGTTAAACTCTATAATAAAACATTTTTTTAAACAATATAAAACTTAATTGTTTGACAATTTTGAATTTAAACATATTCACATTAACGATTTAATTGTAGACCTGATTAAATTTTGATTAAAATGGAATCCAATTCTAAAAAATTTTTGGTAAAAAACAAAGAAAAATCTTATATAGTAATAGATTTCAAACATAAGATATATGATGATTTATCTTTACCTTACTTAATTTATAAAAGTGTTCAAGAAGAAATTTTTCCCATCAAATCATTACAACCCATAGTTAGTTTTAAGTATAATACACCTATAGGGCCTCTGTTTTTTAACCACAAAAATGTATTCAAGAATTAAATCCAAGAGAAATTGACAAATTACTTTGTAACTATAAAAATAGTGCTTTTGTGAACTGTTTTCATAATTATATTTTACAGGTGATTTGGAAGTTCTAAAAGATAAGGACTTAAGATCAATTTTAGAAAAAGGTACTAAATTTAGAATTATAAAATTGACAAAAAAAAATTGAAATTTTAAAAGATTCGGAAAAATATTGATGATTACGTTATCAAAATAGTAAACAATTATATTATCCCCCATGTTTCGTTTATGAATGTAAACTACATTTTATTAATTCCATAAAAAAACGATCAAAAACTTTAAACTTTCAATATCTTTAAAAATAAAATAAGGAAAGCTCAAGAAAAATTTATTATTACCTCCAATTGATAAAGCTGTTTGCAATTTTGGTTTTGTATGTAAAACATTATATGCACAAATTTTAATTAATGAAACTAATACTACAACACATTTACAAAAAAAAAACATTTTAGGTAAAATACAATTATTACTAAATTAAAGAAAGCCATTAAAAATGGAATATACATATAGATTGTTCTTGTTCTAACTTGCCATTTTATATGCAATTCCGTAATTGCATAAAATTCTTGTTAAGTTCAGGTTTATTAGAAACTATTTAAATACAGTTACTAAATCTGTTTCTGTTATACTCAATAACACTTTAGATGTTTTATTAGAAAAAATAGAATTATTGTTATCAAATGATTCGGACCATTATTCTTGGATTATCAAAAATATCATTCCAGTTTTGGAATCTTTAACTAATTTAAATTATTTAAAAACAGCCAACTCTGTTACTACTTATGATTTTACCATATTATACATTAAAATAAATTTGAATGATTTAATCATGGTATTTAATTATCTATTTGATAATTAAGTAGATATAGAAGTAATTATTCCAAAATTTGAATTTACTAAGCAACAATGTAATACTATACTTGCCCCCACTTGCACATTGGTATGTCTGCGGACTTACAACGCTAGAAACCGGGTTTCGATACCCGTGGTGGGCAGAGCACAGATAGCCCATTGTGTAGCTTTGTGCTTAATTCCAAACAAACAATATACACAGCGTGGTCACAAGTAAATAGACACCACCTTTTCAGAAAAAATGAAAATTTTCAGTGATATTCATATGAATTGATATATTTATAATTTAATTAATATCTAGTAGATCTTCCTTTCGCTTCGTGGAGTTCGTG
>NW_013666278.1:366421-388397 GCF_000517525.1 Limulus polyphemus
AGAACCTTGAGTTCTAGGCATGTTGTAACACAAGATAATTAGTGTGCGGACCATTTTCATTTATTATAGTGCTCTGTGAACACAAATTAGTTAGCATAAATCAGTTAAATGCGAAAAATTAGGTGCCTATTTACTTGTAACCACTCAGTGTACTTACATTTTGTATTATGACGGATATATTACTTTTTATGAACAAGTAAATAAGCCAACAGTGGGTATTCCGATGGGTGCTAATTTCTCTTCAAAGTTGACCAACCTGTATCTGTTTTTCTATGAAAACTCATATTTGAAACAGGAATTAAACCCTGATTTATACACCCACGCTTTTCGTTACATAGATGACTTAATCTCCATCCACAACTTGAATTTTATTCCAAACATAATTTATCAAAAAGAACTTATAATAAAAAGAAGAAATAGTAATACTATTCATGTTCATTAGCTAGATTTAGATATTGGGTTTTAGAAGCCAGAGTACATTTGACTATTTTTTTTTATAAAAGAAGGGAATTCGAATTTCCCATCCTTGGTTTACCCTCCCCTAATAATGTTGTTCCGTTTATACTGTTAAAAGGAATTATTATACCTCATTTAATTTTTAGCAATTTTCAACAATAGTAATTCTTTTATGGATAATGTTATTCATGAAAAAATTTAAAGTTAAGAACTGTAAAGATTGGCATATAAAAAAAAATTTACAAATTCTTATAATAAACATAAAATTATTTTGATTTTCAATAGCTTGCTGACCAGTTTAACATCAGCGTCTGGATTTTATCTTATTGATGGAATATCTATTGTAATATTTGTTATATATATATATATAAATGTGTGTGTATTTATAGGTACTTGTGGTAAACAAACGATAATTGAAGTACCACACAGACACAGGAGTTACGTTCTTATGTGTACAAAACCTCTAAACAAAACTAAAAATTCTGAAGATATATAGAACATATTTAGATTTAATATAAGCTCACATGGAATTAGAGGTTTTAAATTCGACCTCAAATATATATATATATAATTGAACGACATTGACTCTGTTCTGAAAAGTCACAATGATAACAAAGTGTTGCCTCTATATTATTGGAACAACGAAATAACTTACGAGTGGTTATCCATTTTTCGTCGTTCTGTATAACTCTGTTTCAACTATTGTCTTGATCGATTAATTTGAACTTTAATACGCAGACTAGTAAACTCACAGTGGAAAAAAATGATTAACTTAAAAGGTAAATGTTGTGCTAGCTCAACAAGTATCGTTTAAAAAAGAAATATTATTTCAAGCATATTCCAAGTAAAAAAGCATCCACAGACAAGTTCCCTATCTGTCAACATTGAAAACTGAACAACTTGGATGTATGATATTCTTTAGTCACATCACTTTCTTCTTGGTTCTCAATAATTCTAATGGTAACCGAAACAAATAGCCGACACAATGCCTAACATAACAATATTTCTGAATTTTACTGTGCCACACACTTGAAGTTATACAGATATTTGGGCAGATAACTGAAACGTTGTGTTTTATAGCCTGTTAACACTTAAGGAAATCCGAAAAATGTTCTTAGTTTTTGCCTGAACATTTTATATATATGATTATCAGCATAAACAGTAAATAACAACATAAATCTTTCGTGATTCATTTTAGATTTATTATAAAAGTCTGCATCTTTCTACCCATAAATTTCCTGTTGTGCGTGAAAACCGCTCTTTGTGACGTGTTTATATTATGCCAAATTAAATATATTTATTTAACTTTTAAGTATATTTTTTCTCGAAGGCGTATTTTCTTTCTTATTTCTCTATTTGTTATTGTCAGGAGCAATATCACATCCTGTACTAAGGCATAAAATAATAATTGTGTAAGTAGAATATTGACACAGATTAATCCTATATTAATTCATGTCGTGTGTTTGTGAATGTGTTTGTTTGACTTCGAACTCCTCCCACAGTTTTAGAGCGAACATGTCGTAGCCCTTTTATTTAGGGTTAGATAGAGGGACTAAAACACGCTCCCGGAAGGTCATCCAAGCGTGACACAGAGCTAGGAGGAGGTTGCTGAATCCGAATCTCGCTTTGGACTTTGTGTTCATGGCCCCCTTTGAGGGCCTGCAGATGCTCTGTTTGAAAATGGGATCATACCCCCATCCCTCCCACACACAAAATCAGAAACTAGCGAGACCAAACGTGGCCAACGTGATCAGGTACCAAGAGAGGGAGAGAGGGGTTTGTTCTCAGATGTGGAACCCTACTGGGGTACCTGTAGCAGTAATAGGGATACTGGAGGTGTTAGATCAGTACACCGTGGCTTCTGTGATTCACAAGGGGGACTTCTGAACCCGCAGTGGTTCGCGGATATTTTATACTAGTTGAAAGAATGATATATACACTGATGAAAGAAAAATTAGATCATTGTATATATATATATATATATTTTTGTTGCGCGTACTGTTCAAACTTTATGGTCCACAACACAATCGATGATTCTCACGGTATCACATGCGCTCAGAGCTAAAAGAAACGGTTGCGCGTGCTTACTGTGACGAGTCTAACAGTTGCCTGTTGCTCAGCCAGGTTGTTTTAGTATGATGGCTGACACTTTTTTACCTCTGTTTAAAATAGAAGCTATGGAGATGTGAGTTAGCTGAAAAAATATGATAATACATTCAAGTAAACCTAACAAGCATGAGCTGTGGTAAATTCAGTGAGTACTGTGCCTGGTATAACAAGTAAGTTGATTGTGTAAGTTCGTTGATGTTATAACTTATAGATATATTACATTAACTGATGATTAAGGGCTGTATAAAATGTTACAACCTTAAAAGTTATAATAAATAAGGAGTATTTCGGTGTGATAAGTTGTGCCTATTTATAGCTGTGAACTCGTATCTATAGTTACTGAAGATGAATTTGCAAAATTCTCCATTGAATGTTTCTCTACAAATTATTAAAATTCTTGGTGTAGATAAAGATAAG
Source organism: Limulus polyphemus (assembly GCF_000517525.1). NCBI lineage: Eukaryota > Metazoa > Arthropoda > Merostomata > Xiphosura > Limulidae > Limulus > Limulus polyphemus. The sequence goes on from NW_013666278.1 coordinate 369,404, forward strand.
GTTGATAGCGTGGCCTTCTAAGTTCAAGGATCCTGTACGTTTCTCTAGAAAATTCTTCGTGTAGTTAAAATGTATTTGTAAACTTCTAAAATGGAAATTCCCGGAATGAATAGCAGTTTGTTCTTAATTAAGGTTATTTAAGGCTCAATAATAATCTATGAATTTGGGATATAAGAAATTTACATTTAACTTTAAGTATGGTTTGTCTGTGACTGTGAGTGTGTGGGAAATAAACGTTTTGTATATTTGGTATCACTGTAAAATGAAGCATATTTGTTCAGAAAACTTTTCCAATGGGTCTGTAAGATGGGAAAATTATTTATGTAAGGATATTTATCTGTGTGCTGCTCTGATGAAGAAGTTTTAGATAAGATCAGTGGTTCTGTCAGAAGGAAATATGTTGATGTAGGTATAGGTTCTGTCAGAAGGGAATATCTTGATGTAGGTATAGGTTCTGTCAGAAGGGAATATCTTGATGTAGGTATAGGTTCTGTCAGAAGGAAATATCTTGATTTAGGTAATGGTTCTGTCAGAAGAGAATATCTTAATTTAGGTATAGGTTCTATCAGAAGGGAATATCTTGATTTAGGTATAGGTTCTGTTAGAAGGGAATATCTTGATTTAGGTACAGGTTCTATCAGAAGGGAATATCTTGATGTCAGTATAGGTTCTGTCAGAAGGGAATATCTTGATTTAGGTAATGGTTCTGTCAGAAAGGAATATCTTGATTTAGGTATAGGCTCTGTCAGAAGGGAATATCTTGATTTAGGTATAGGTTCTGTCAGAAGGGAATATTTTGATTTAGATACAGGTTCTATCAGAAGGGAATATCTTGATGTAGGTAATGATTAACATAACATAATGTTCAGGAATAACAAGGGACCATTTAGGCTGCCCCATCCTATAAACTAAATTAAAACTATTAAATAAAATAAAAACTCTCAAAGTTAGCCCTTATTAAGCTTTCCTTTAAACTCACTTAAATTTACTGCCTCCACAACATCTGAAGGCAACTCATTCCAAAGGCCAACCACCCTGTTAGAAAAATATACTGTCTTAGCTGAAGATAACTCCTACCTTGCCAAAATATATATTTTTGTCTTCTTGTCCTACCATTCTCACCATTAAGTATGAAAATAGATGATGCATCAACATTATCAATTCCCTTAACAGTCTTAAACCCCTCAATCAAATCCCCTCTATCTCTACTTCTTCCAATAGAAAACAATTTCAGAGATCTTAACCTTTCCTCATATGACAACCCCTCCATCCCAGGCACCATTCTAGTAACACTCCTCTGAACTCTTTCCAAAAATCCAATGTCCTTCTTAAGGTAAGGAGCCCAAAACTGAACACAGTACTCCAAATGTGGCCTAACCAATGACCTATACAATGAAATTATAACCTCTTTAGACTTGAATTCAATATTTCTGTAGATACAACCTAAAGTCCTATTTGCCTTACCACTAGCAAAAGCACATTTAAGAGACTGGTCAACCACTACACCAAGAATTCTTTCTTTCATAGTACTGTTGTTATTCCCAACCAAATTATACTTATAATTCAAATTATGATAACCCACATACATTACATTTATTATAACTGAAACCCATCTGTCATTTATTTGCCCAACTCACCAAATTATCTAAATCCTTTTGTAAAGCAGAAGCATCCTCCTCACAGTCAGCAACACCCTAGACCTTAATATCATCAGCAAATTTAAGTAATTTATTGGCCATTCCTTCATCTATGTCATAGACATAAATCTAAAAGAGCAAAGGTCCTAAGACTGAAACCTGTGGTACCCCACTTCTGACATTAATCCAGCTTGACTGAACTACATTTATAACAACCCTCTGCTTTCTTCCATCCAGCCACTCTTCTATCCATTTAGCTAACTTGTCTTCCACACCTATAGTGATAATTTTTTTACAAGCCTTTTATGTGACACCTTTTCAAATGTTTTCAGAAAATCCATATATACCAAATCTACACCCTTACCCTCGTCTACATAAACAGTAACCTTTTCAAAGAATGTCAAAAGATTTGTAAGGCAAGATTTTCTCTTAGTGAAACCATGTTGACTATCCAGTAAAATTCTAAACTATATTTACTGACTTTGCAAAGCATCTTTTATCAGACTTTCCTAAACTTTTTCCACAACTGATGTAAGACTAATATGCCTATAATTACTTGCAAAATTTTTATCACCTCCATTGGAAAAAGAAGTAACATTAGCTAACTTCCAATTCTCTGGTACCTGCCCACTATTCAAGGACTTACAAAAAATAGTAGCAAGTAGCTCACATATCCAATCCTTAACCTCTTTCAAAACCCTTGGAAAAATATTATCTGAACCAGGAGCCTTAATGTTCTTTAAACTTCCCAATTTTTTCTTAACATGCTCAGAATTAATGTGATCATCTTGTTTCCATTTATCAACTGTTCAAGATGAGAAATATTGCTTAAATCTTTATTAATAAAAATTGAAGAAAAAGTAGAATTTAATAACCCAACCATCTCATAATCATTAGATACATGCCTTTCTTTATCATCTCTCAAAGGTCCAACCCTATCATAATATTTTGTTTACCCTTAATATAGTTAAAGAAATCCCTACTGTTAATTTTTACATTTTCAGCCAACCATTTTTTATGCATCCTTTTTCATGTCCTAATTTCCTGTTTGATCAACTTTCTTTATGTTCTATAATCTTCTAAATGTCCCATCAAACCAGTCAATTTAAATTTCTTAAATTTGTAATGCTTTTTTTTAATTTTATCCTTTATACCCTTTGTGAGCCAATGTGGTTTTTTACTTGCAGCTACTTTTTCTTTCTATAAGAAATATGTTTATCTTGAATACTTAAAAATCCATCTTTAAAAATTTTCCACATTTGATCAGAGTCTTCAAATAACTCAGCTGCCCAATTCACAACAGATAATTTTGTTGCTACCCTTCAAAATGTGCTTTTTTGAAACTTATAACCAAAATATCATTATTCCTGATCTCCATATGCAGCAAAACATCGAACCTAAGAGAGCAATGATCACTTACACCCAGTATTCCCAATTTCCACCTTCTGAACCATTTCTACATTAGAAATTAGCAATAAATCTATAATAACATTGTTTCCAGTAAGGAATATTTTGATGTAGGTATAGATTCTGTCAGAAAGAAATATCTTGATTTAAGTACAGGGAATATCTGATTTAGGTATATATTCTGCCAAAGTGGAATATCTTGATTTACGTATAGGTTCTGTCAGAAGAGAATATCTTGATTTAAGTACAGGTTCTGTTAGAAGGGAATACTTTGATCCAAGTATAGGTTCTGTCAGAAGCAATGTTCTCAATGTAGGTATAGGTTATGTCAGTAGGACATATCTTGATTTAGGTATTGGTTCTGTCAGTAGGGCATATCTTGATTTAGGTAATGGTTCTGTCAGAAGATATCGGAAAGAATTATCTTTGTATTTGTCAGACAGGGAAGTTATTAATGGAGGTGAGACTTATTTATTTGTCCACCACATAGGGAAGTTTTTGATTTAGGAAAAACCTTTCTGTTGGTGTTAGACAGCAAAGATAATATAAGATTTATTTGTGTTTGTGACAGAGAAATGTTCTTCACATGAGTAAAACTTATAGGTTGGTGTGTCATAAAGGAATGATCCAAAGGAAGAATTATCTGTGAGCTTGTCAGATAAGAAACTTGATGTAGATAATAGCTGTCTATTTTTATACAAAATAATATATATATATAAGTAAAATTGAAACATATGTATATAAATAAGATTTTTATGAGTAAGGAAGTACTTCATGTAATGATTTTATTACTTGTGTGTTTGAAAAGAAGCTTGTTATATAACTAAAGAAAAGGTTATTGCTGAAGAAAACAAGTTCTTGTGTATATTTATGGTTTTATGTATCTATCAAGTTGAGAAGGTTTTAGGGGTAGAACAAATTTATCAGTGGGGCTGTGAGTATAAGTTCTTATTCTGAGTACAGTTTCTGTGTGATTGGGAGATTTGGAATTTTATTTAAAAAAAGAAAGCTGGATCATTTATCATGTTTAAATAATCCTTGTATTATAAAGTCTTAGTTATTTAATTAATAAATATGTTAGTTTTGGCCCTACTGTATATATATGTATCCCTGTGTCTTATCTCTAAGTTTTAGGTATGTATTTAGAAATGCATTTTCAGTTACATCACTGGGCACATGTATCTTTAAACTACTATATATCCCTGACCTTCACTCCTTATAATAGGTGATCATAGAAATGTGGTTTTGACTGTGTAAATTTCGTATGTGTATCCTTCAAATTTTTTCGAAGATAAAAAATCTGTACAGTGGGATGCATTTTTGGCAATGTTACTCTCAGTTTGTTTATCCCTAAACCTGTTTTGAAATAGTAGCTCTATGGAAAGGAGGACTTTGTTAAGCCATTCTTTGTCTTTTCAGCCTTCTTTCCCAATAAGTCTGATCTGTCTGTAGAGATCTGGTTTTGTTTTTTTCACTCTGTAGCTTATTTTCTTGCCTATAACACCTTACCTACCTTGAGACAAATTTAGAAGAAGATTTTATAATTTATCATATAAATTCTAAAAAAGGACTAATTTTTGAACTTTTACCAACCCTATTTTCACTTTTTAGGGTATGGTATTAAAATGCAGGAGAATTTGTTCGATCTTAATTTCTGCTTGTTTTTGTTTGGTAAATACTATGGAACAGACTAAATTCAACATTATCCTACTGACCCAAATCTTCCACTCTCTTATATTTGTAAAATTCAACATAAAAACATTCCACTGCCACTATCAGTTTTGTCTATAAATAATAAAAAAATAAGATATTTGTTCATCAACACACCTGTATCAGTCATATTGAAAACTGTAATTCATGGCAAATTTGCACCATACTAATGAAATACACACTTGGACTTGATTTATGTGTACATTAAGATATGGAAAATGCCAATTCAATGAGTTAAAAGTTTCATATTTCAAGAGTTCACTTGAATTATATATGTTATATGTTTTGTACTTTTAAACCTTTTTCTCCCATTAGATTTTGAAAATACATTATTTTCAGTAAGTAATTGTTTTATAAAAGTTGATATACGACAAATAATTGACTTACATGCATCATGAAATAAATAGTTTATACATGTAACTGTTGATTTTGACTCTTATGTAAATAATCATATTATAATATACGATAAAGAAGAGTATTAGTAGATCACTGTGTTAGTCTTCTCATCTTAAATAGTAAATAGGATGACGTAGCTCATAGCATACTGTTACGTATCTGCTTGTTTGTTAATTTCCGGTATAAATTCTTTCCGAGGAACTTCAGCGATACAAGTTCTTTAATGATTAAAACTAGTTTATTCTTTCTCGATGCAACTTTGTAATACACATTATTTTCACAATCAATACGTTTCTCGTCACTTTATTTAACAGCCTCTATAACACACGCTATAAATCACAGTGATTCACACACTTTACTTACGGTGCCTACTGTTCGCTTGACTTGACTAATTATCTATCTCTATATTTATCTATCTATGCAATTGCGCTGGTTTTTCTCGCCAGGCTTATATACTAAAAAAGAGGGCGTCTCGAACAAACTCGGGCCTCCCCGATAATTCATGATCCTTCTAGAAACTCCAGCGCGCATGCTCCCAGCGTCACGCGATCTCTGCTGTCGTAACAATACTATACCTGTACCAATAACATATGGACCTTTAGCAATACAATAACCATACTAGTACTACTAATCTATGGTATTTTAGCAATATAACAACTATACTGGTAATAATAACCACTTTATCATTATGTATACAATAAATATACTACCAACAAAAAATCTCTTTAGCTTTAGCAATACAATAACTATATTAATTATAATAATCTCTGTATCTTTATAAACAACTATACTAATAGTAGTATTAGTAATTTCTGTATCTTTAGCGATTTCACAACTATACTAATTGTAATAATCTCTTGTATCTTTAGTAATATAAATTATAATAAATATACTTGTACTAGTAAACTCTGGATTGTTAACAATTTTAGAACTGTAATAGTTCTCATAATCTCTTGTAATTTTAGAAGGATAACAACTATAAAGGTATTAGTAATTTCTGGATCGTTAACATTATGATAACTATACCAGTACGTGTAGTCTTTGTATCTAATCAAAAACACTTTAGGTGTGAAAAAAGGGTGCAGTCATAAACGGGTTGAGTGTGCAACTTATAGGAAGAAAACCGAAATTGGCGGCCAAACTGGTAACTACACTTGTAACATTGATAAGAATTTTATAGTAAATAATCATTAGTTAGCTAAGGCGCGTTTTTTGTTTTGGGGCATGACGGTGAGTAAAACAAAATAATGTGGGCAGAGCAAAGGTAGCCCATTGTGTAACTTTGTGCTTAACTTCAAACAAACAAACACACCTTAAGTCGCACGCTCAATCCTTTATTGGCCACACCCTTTTTTAACACCTAAGGTGTTTTTGATTAGATATCACGACTTTTTCAATAAGATATCATGACGTTTTGTCAATACACACCGACAAACCACTACAAGTAAGAAAGTGACACTCGTAAGTAACATTAGCTTTAGGATCGCAACCCTATTATTCGCAGCAGACCTATACTTTACAGAACCAACCAGATTCTTTAATTAAAGTATATGATGGTAGTTTTTTCTCTCTAAAACATCTGTCTTTAATTCAAATGGCAAGAAATGAAAAATGATCTACTTCTAATCTTAGATGAAATTGTGGTAAAAATTTCAGGTCGATAGCTCACGTGACTTTTTGTGTGGGCGTGCTCAAACATTTGAGTCAAAAGTGAGCTGTTTTTGTTGAATAACTTTGCACATGTGGCTTATATTCAGACCAAATATGACATCTAATTGTAGGTTATAAAAATCTATCAGTGTAGCAAACTTGAAAAATGTCCATCAAAATTAAATATTTTTATTATCAAATAACTTTTTGATGTGATCGTTGCGAAGAAAAAAGTAGGAAGAAATTCAACTAAACGTTTTATATCTCGTGTTTTTCTTAATGGAACGCCTTGGAATTTGGTATGTGAAATAAGGGTCCACCAGAGCACTTCTGGGAAAATATGGGATAGCTTTAATTACCACAGTCTTAGCTACAGAAAGTGGAAAATTGCTAAACTATTACCCCTGTTAATACACAGTTTGTTGTGCGGGTTGTCTTGGCCGCACTACACACCACCGTTGTTTTGATCTTTGCAATACAATTACTGTACTAGTACTAATGATCTCTGCCAATTTTAACAACAGATAAGAACACCTGTATTAATAATATACGGATTTTTAACACAACAATAACTATAACTAATAGTAATAATAAAAATGAAAAGTTAAAGCTACATTTTTCTGTTGATTGTCACATATGTAAAGTAGATGGTAGTTGTTTGTTTGTTATGAATTTCGGGCAAAGCTACACGAGGGCTATCTGCGCTAGCCGTGCCTAATTTAGCAGTGTAAGACTAGAGGGAAGGCAGCTAGTCATCACCACCCACCGTCAACGCTTGGGCTACTCTTTTACCAACGAATAGTAGAATTGACCGTCACATTATAACGACCCCACGGCTGAAAGGGCGAGCATGTTTGGTGTGAGGGGATTCGAACCCGCGACCCACAGATTGCGAGTCAAGCGCCCTAACCACCTAAATGATAGTTGGAAATTAGTTTGCGTTTTTTTATTAGTCTGTGAGTGATATGTTTCAATTAAGATATGACTTGATTTGTTTTAGAGTTATTGCTAATTTAGAAATAAACTGAAATGAAAATCAAAATCTGGACACATTTACCGAAAGTTTTACAACATAGATACCAGTGTTGTTAACACATCAAAATTTTGAATAAAATCTATAAACACCGAGCTCATCTTCCAATACAGTATGGGCTTAATATTTTAGACGCTAGACAAGAGCTTGTATGGGAAAATCCATTACTAATCGTTAAAGCCGTGTTGTACCGCCCCACACTGGCACAGCGGCATGTCTGCGGACTTACACCACTAGAAACCGGGTTTCGATACACCCGGTGGGCAGAGCACAGATAGCCCTATGTGTAGCTTTGTGCTTAATAACACACAACAAAAAAGTGTTGTGTCTGGTTAACACTTTCAGACAATTACTTCTTACTGTTGTAAACACTCTTAACCCAAGGTAGTAAACAACGTAAATTATACCGGTCATACTAAAATCTTGACAAATGTCAGTTTTCTTAAAACTAACCCGGCATGGCCAGATGGTTAGGTCGCTCGACCCGCAATCTGTGGGTCGCGGGTTGAAATCCCCGTCACAACAACCATGCTCGCCCTTTCAGCCGTGGGGGCGTTACAATGTGACGGTCAATCCCACTATTCATTGGTAAAAGAGTAGTCCAAGAGTTGGCAGTGGGTGATGATGACTGGCTGCCTTCTCTCTAGTCTTACACTGATAAATTAGGGACGGCTAGTGCAGATAGTCCTCGTGTAGTTTTGCGTGAAATTCAAAACAAACCAAACCAACTCTCAGAATTCAAAATTATTGACAAGAAATATACAAATATATTAGGCCTTTAGCCTAGTTTCATCTTGCAAAGTGCCCTTCAAAAAAGTATTGTGGCCTTGCTAGTTAGAAACAAGTGTGCTTAAATTTGACTTACAATTAGCTAAACGCGTTGTTGTATAATTAAGCCCTTAAAGCACGTTTTTGTGGTTCATTTTTTATTATAAGCTAGCCGATATTTTTGTACCTTTAATTAAATAAAAGATGTCTAACATTGTCTATTTTACTTGTTTTTGGTCTGTATATAGCAATATTTTATTGTAGACTCTTTTTACAGTTTTGATGACGACAGTTCTATCAACAGTAAACTTAGCGACAATATCGTTGACGTCAACTCTGATGACAACATGACAGAATTATCAATCAGTACTGAAGCCAATCATAATGGTAGTTCCAAGCGAATGCCACGAGATATAGAAACTAAGAATCCTCTCGCTGCTTGGGGCGAGAATAAGCGACATTATGATGAACATGTTCTCGGAGTGCCAAGTACGGGAAAACCCGCTGCTGGCCGTTCTACAAACATCAAAAAAACGGACAGCTCGATGCAGACGGAATGTAAAGCTTTTCACCAAATGTCATCAGCTGTGTGGAAGAACTACCTCCAGCATCAGAGGAATAGTGGATTTGAATCAGGACAGATGAAAGAGAAGAACACTATTTCTACTTCTTCGGCATCTGAAACCGGGAAGAATAATGAAGTTGCATGTGGAGCTTTTGACAAGTTAAATGGAAGTCATAAAGATAAGTACAAAAGACAAATGCAGATACCAGAACATCAAAAATGCCCCGATGGAGACGTCGAGGTTGAGAAAGGAAATGAAAGAAGCTCAAATCCCAAATCAACCAAATTTAACTCTAATTTGATTAATCAGCCGATTAAGCCATCAGTTGAAAGCCAAGAACCTCAAGGGTCACGAACAATAGTAGTAACTGGAAGCGAAACGAACAACGAGGAAACGTTAACCAGTACGGATTTTGCCTATGACAACAACAGAATATGCAACTCTAAATCAAAAAGTAGTTCCAGTAAGGATATGTCACTTGACACAATGAGCAATGATGATTGCAACTTAAACTTTTCTGATATTAACTATATCCAGTCATCGAACTTGTCTAGGAATGTGACCATGGCATCTTCTTGTGGTGGTAGAAACAGTTATAAACGGAAAGAAAGTATCAAGCTGGTTGCCAACACTCAGACTAACATGGACGAAAACTATGTTTTTGATGAAACTACAGCCCATTCCGACAGTGAATACAGTTCTTTAGGCCGCAAAACATCGAAACAAAATCCATTGACTCCCACAGGTATTAAAGGATTTCACAAATGCAGCTATGGAACGCGTTCTGTCTTTAGTAGGTCGTCTAATCCCAAATCAAACTATGTAATTCTTTCTGATTTTCCTCCAATCAGTAAGGAGCGCTCAGTTAATAGGTCCCGTCTCTCCGTCCCTGTAAGGCCAAATAGCACAGACATAGTGAACTGTGCTAACACAGATCCCCTTATGTATATAAATAACTATGTTCCATCTTCTAAATCCTATGCCTGGTTATGTTACAGCGGCAGTTCCAGTGCCTCATTCATCTCTGGATCAGGAGCTCGCAGTTTTAGTGGAAGTGGCCTTACTGAGGCCGAGAGTATGGAATCTTTATCATCAATATCATCCAGTGTGCATGCTCAGGTAATATATTATGTAGTTTGTCCACAGTTTTTGTTTTTTTTCAAAAGTTGAGAAATTAGATATGCCGATTTTTTTGATTTTTTTTACTGTAGTTCTGCTTGATTACATTGAATAATATTAATCAATTTGTAAATTTATTATCAAACATTTGCTATTTTCACAATTCTGTATACTTTTTCCCTTATTTTCCCGAAGGGAGGCCGAAGGCCGCCTGATAGAGTCGCCTTTTTTAACCACTTGCACCACTATACAGTAGTGTGTTATGTGTCAGTTAGTCAGTAGACACTAAAATGGTGTCAAATAAGGAACGCTTAACGCTGCAATTTGTACTGTCGTGACGTCAGTCTTGAAACATAACACTTTCGGGGACCTTGCGGAAGTACATCTAGTATAATAATACTTTTGAATTAATTTTAACTTCTTAGTTAAGCAAAACGGCCGTTTTAAAAAATACAAGATCTTATGCTTATTCTGCACACTTATAATATTGCATATTTTTATACTTCGTTTACTTGATGCTTATGTTTATTTTGTAATGATATCTAGCTTTCGCTTTTAGGTTCAAAATGTCCGTGCTACCAGCCTTACTCATGCTCGCCTCACACTTCATCAAAGGGAGCTTTCTGATTCGCCACATCTGACTCGTTCCAGCTCGATTAGATCGACCAAGTCAGAAAAGCTGTACCCATCTATGTTACAACGATCAGGTGAAGTGAATAATGCTGTCTCGGTGTATACATCAGTAGGTGGACACGCAATTGGTGAGAACACCAATGATCAACCGACATTGCCCACAAACTTAAATAAGCAGGTAAATATGGATTACATTCTCAGGTGAAAGTACAAATTCAAAGGATAGACACCTAATAACAGGAAAATTGTACCATGGTATAGCCATTCATTGTTAACCTCATGTGATAGAGTATTTTATGCGGGTCTTGTGAGTACAATAAAAACCCTGTTGAGTTTTATCTTTATTTATAGTTGTAATAAATAAAAAATATTTTAAAAATAATCACTTAATAAGTATAGGGTAAAGTAAGAGGTTTAAAATATATCATTTCCAAATTCCAAGTAAGTGGAAATACAATGCACACAACAATTGAAGAATGTTCATAATTTTGAATATTATAGCTATGACAAGGCATATCCACACTTATAACATGATGTGAGACATTCCCTCAGTTCATCGTTATGCAAGTCAGCCATTTGATCAGTCATAAGATCTGATATATGTAGTGGTTGCACACAATCTTATCCCGGTTGTCACTTTAAATTGAAGCATAGAGTTCAAAGTACTTTATATTATTTGTAAACTATAACTAGACGTCAAAAAAATAACGTGTGAATGTTTTGTTCATGTGGAGAGCCTTCGATAAGTGATGGTTGTCTATTCTCAATAGATTGCTACAAGTTGAATATAATGTCTCAAAGTGTCATTATCAGAATGTGGAACTGCTTGGACACCTAGATAATACCGACCATAACTCAAAACACTATGCTATCTGTTGACTCTAACTCATTGCAATTGTAAGGTACTTACTCAGGGACTAGATCAGATTTTCACAGCCGCAACTGGACTCCATGCTAGTTAAATGATTAGTAACAGACTCCATACGTTCGGCTTATACAACACACATTCAGTGAAATGCATTGCACTCCTACAGCAAGGCACAAAACAGCGTGTCTGCAATAGTGCCAAGAAAACGTAGAACAATATTCTTTATAGATAAATGCTACACTTTACCTTACAGACAGTTAACAAAAGTATACTCATTTGGAGAGAAACCGGAACAATATCCTAACCAACTTCATATGGGAACGTGAAGCAGCTTGCAGTGGTGGAAATACGACGTAGGCATAAATAAGTATTTATGGGCATACGAACCTTTACATCCCTGCATAATGATGCCATTAACACCATACGTTATATGGGTCATATTCTATAACTTTTTGTGCTACAATATATTTTTAAAATTGTCCCAGACTTCGGCGTAATGGACGATAATGCTTGCCCCCACCATGCTAAACAAATTGACACACTCCTTAAAGAAGAGGAGATTGGCAAAATAGAGTGGTCTGCACCTCACTGGACTTCACTCCTATCGAACCTGTATAAGATATTTTTGAGAGACAAGTCACATCATGACTAGTGACTCCAGACACTAAAGATCCTCTTATCAACGATCTGCTGATTTTCGGCAAGCAACATCTGCACCAAGTTGTTATGGTTAATTGTTAGTGACCATACTTAATATTGAAGGGAAACTTCGTATATAAACCGTAAAGATGGAAAGCCACCTCTACCAAATGCTTGTTTAGTAGCATAGGATGAATGACCAATCATCTGCATTTCAGATAGCATGACGAATAATTAAATGCCCGATTTGCCTAAAATGAACTTAAGAGAGTGTAATTAACGTTATTTTAAAACCTTAATGTTCAATCTCTGGTGCAGATATAATGTTGATAGCCTACTGTGTCACTTTGTGCTCAAACGATAATAACAGTATTACTCTTATCCTTTTTAATACCTTTGTTTATCTACATTATAAACCAACCAGTTGTGATAGGCCTAACTGATAAAATATTAAACTCTTTATGGGTGAATAAATAAACTCGATGAACTCTATTTATCCAAGTATCATTAAATGTGCAGTCAACAGCCGAAAAAAATAAATAATAATGAAGTGCATGTCAGATTATAATTTAAGTAGCCAAATTTAATATTTTGTGAATAATTATAAAACTTCATCAAATTGAGTGAGCTTTAGGTAAGCCTAAAATATTGTGATTATTACTTTGAAAAATAAGTTTTGAAAACTTTAATGAAAATTATTTAAAATAATTCTCACTTGTAGTTTGCGAGAAGACGCTCTCATTGGAAGCTTATTACCAGTCATACTGCCATCTATAAATTAGACAATATGATTAAATATAGAGTTAAATATGAGAATAAAAATGAATTAGGTATATGAGTTTACAAATTTTAAGTTTTGGCGTTAATTATCAAATAATAACATTAATTAGAGGTGGCCATATGTCAAAAAATTTTCAAATGCTTGACAAATTGTTGAATTTTCTTAAATTTTAGGTTTACACATAAATTATGAAAAGTAGAAATAAACATTGCAAAAAGATATTCGATACCCTAAGAAATTAGTGCAGACAAATGGCGGGCCAATGATATAAATGTTTTTTGTTTATTTTTGTCTGTATTTGTAGGGGGCATCACGCAACTTATTCCCTATTTCTCCAGTGAACCCACTGCCCCAAACTTCAACTAGATCAGTGATAACATCCAGTGTTCCAATTTCCGGATCAGTGCCTCAGTGCATGGGAGGTTTGTTGTCAAGACTGGGCAACAAAACCGATGAAAGTAATAAGCTTTTTATTTTCAATAGATGAAATATTTTCTGTTTATTCTTTGATACTTTTTAGTAAACTTAATGACATAATGAATGCAATTTATCTGTTTTCTTTATTTTTTAAAAAAAATAAATATAGCAATAACAATACTCTTATACTCCAAACGTGAAATTATCTATGATTACAAAAAAGGCCTGTTGAAATATAGCAAAAGCGCAACTACCCATATCATTTCCATTAACGATATATTGTTACAGTGGTCACGACTCTTATGTATACAAGTATTAGCAACTTTCCCATGAAAGCAAAACCAACTGCTCAATGCCTCAAACCACTTTATTTACTGTACTATAACGTGAAAAGCCTAATTCTTACTTTATCCAATCATATTTAAACTTTCTGTACAGCTGTTTCCAAAGATATGTTTCATTTCTAAATGATCAAGATTTTTGATGTGACATTATAAAAAGATGACAAGCAAGGGACGTACAAAAACTAAGCAGAAAAAGACAAAGGAAATGAAAATCAATCAATAAATGATATATGCTAAAGGGATGATAGTTTCTTATCAAATTCCCAGCTATTCTTTGAGATGAGTAGAAAAATTCTAAAAAAAAGTATACAAGTGTGCTGTTTACAGGCGAGATTCCTTTAAGCTTTTTAAAAATGAAAATTAGATGTTACGAAATAAAAAATATCAATTATAAAATATGTGTGAGTTAAAATTGTTGAAATACGGTCAGAATTATTATTCTTACTTGAATGTTGAAATTTATCGGCATATAAAATTTACTTTAAAATGTTTACCTCAAATAAATTGGAAGTGGAGAAAAAATTTCCTTTGACGAAAGTGGTGGTCAAAAGATATGAAAAGCCAGAAGAAATCCTGAAATGGCGATTTTCTTTTCTATTTTGCCATTAACTTCTATAATAACTGGCAAAAATTTGTCACTGCTCCATCCCTCCTAAAAATTAGTTTTAAGTCCTAAATATATATAATTTCTTAGATAAGGAGACCAAAAATATACACAATATTCCAAGTGTAAACAAACTAGTGATTTACTTGTAATAAATATATCTATAAAAACACCTTACAACCTATTAGCTTTACTATTCGCATTAGATAATTGATTTCATGGATTATGTGACTCAGCCACTACTATGCTAAGATCGTTTTTCCTTTGGTCAAGCAACTGAGTGGGCTTCCATTTATATTAAACATGTGATTCAAATTATGATAATCCACGTGTATTACATTGCACTTATTATCATTAAAGGTTAAACGTCAAATATTTGTCCAACTTACCAATTGATCCAAGTAATTCTTTATTACTACAGAATCCTTCTTATAGATAGAAATATTCAAGATATTACTGTCATCAGCAAACTTTATGAATGTACTAGTTATGCCTGCATAAATATCACAAATATAAAGAAGAAAACGCAAAGGCCCAAGCATTGACCTCTAAAGTAATCCAGTAGTAACTAAGATCCAGTTTCACTGGACTCCACTAACCCTACGAAACAGGCTTGGAAATTTGAGTAATTGTGTAACCACCATGCGACCATGAAACTATATAATACTACTAGCTTGATTACCCGTTCGTTGGACGGGTGAAGTAAAAACTCGTTTGTAACAAAGGATAGGAAATACTGAAAAGAAAGACATACTGTTTTCAAGAAATATATCAATATGAAATGACCTTTCTCGTGTCATCCTGTATCACTGTGTCAAATTGGGTGCTATTTGATCAAGAAATGTGGAAACGTATAAGGAACAGATACATACACAAAATGACGTTTACTTATATAGAAGATGGGGACTCCACCCCCACACCTTCATGACCTTCCTCATGTCATCCTATATCACTGTGTCAAGATTGGTGCTGATTGATCAAGAAATGTGGAAACGTATAAGGAACAGATGGCTGAAAGGTGCGAACAAACGACACAAACTTAGCTTTATATATTAGATATATATGGGTTCAGTGACGTGTAGTCAGGGCATGCAAGTCATGCGCTGCGTGACTAATCAGAAAATTAAAAATGTAACGATAACACCGTATAATATATTTATTTTCTTTTACCATGTGTTCGTTATGGGTACTTTCTTCGTGTCGCAGTCGTAAGGTATTCTCATCTCATGCTATGCGAGCTCCGCATGCCTCTTCTCATCTCATTTAATTGCAAATATTACTCTCAGTTTATAAACATATGCTTATTATCAACTTATTTACTAACTCATTATGTCATATTCAGTTTTCTTCAGTTGAAAGTTAAAATGTATTTAAAACGTTTTGGTTTGTTTGTTTGTAATTAAGCACAAAGCTACACAATGGGCTATCTGTGCTCTGCCCACCACGGGTATCAAAACCCGGATTCTAGCGTTGTAAGTCCGCAGACATACGGCTGTGCCACTGGGGGGCAAGGTTTTGGTATAAAAGAACACAAACATCGAAATTATCATAAACGTTTCGCTTTTACTGATATGAATTCTGGCTTGCAACTTAAAACTGACTGGGCTCCTTACAATCTGCTCAGTCTTATCAGAAAGGTTTATGGAAAAATAGGTCTTTCAATATGCAAAATACTGAAAGGGTCACGTTTACTCTTCTTTTTTTTTTTAATACACTTCCGCCTAATAGTATGCTTAGAACCTGAATTTGAAGAAAAGCAGCATGCAAATTTATTGCTAATATTACATTGACGTTTTTACGCTTTGGAGAAGTACAATTTAATCTACAGACTTAGTTATTGAAATTTTGGGAATATTTAATATTAATATCATGTTGATTTGGAATTCTGTATCAGTTGTACTGGATTACCTGTTCCGTCGACAGAATCGTAATCTCCACCAAAGATGACCAACTCCGCCCGCCGCCCTGTGGCCACTTCTCCAATAATTGGCATGAGGTTAGTAAAGGCTCGTGTGGGGTCTTCACCTACCAGGCCTGAAGGGTGAGCTCCGACAGGATTAAAGTAACGCAGGCAAATCACATTCCATTTCTGTCATTATCAAAATTCGTACAGGGGAATATGTTATTAACAAATATCTAATAAACAACAACAGACATGGGTTTTAGTGGCAAAAAAAAATAAAAAATCTATATGTGTAAAAATTGTAACAATAATTTAAATCATATGAATATGTAGTATGTTCAGGTGTGGTTTTGGCATTCACAATGGTGCATATGTATGTAAACTACACGCATGTTTTTCTTTTCTCTCAAAATTGTGGCAAACATAGAATCAATAAAAAGCTAATAATTTCATACTTTCTTAAACATCTTTAGGAAAAACGATGTTGTTTGAAGTTAAGCACAAAGCTACACAATGGGCTATCTGTGCTCTGCCCACCACAGATAATAAAGCCCGATATGTAGCGTTATACGTTATAACTGGGGGGGGGGGGGGTGAAGCTGCACAATTTAAGTATTTTGTTATACATATACACACACACACATATATATAACTGGTATATTATCAACTGCTGATAGCCATCACCTGAGGAATGTTTTGTTGTATACACTCAAACCACAAAGCATTTACAGCAACTGCTAGCTACTAAAGCGGTGGAGGGCACTTATTTTGTCACGATACAACTTTTTTTTTCAATATTTGTTTGTGACAATTACCTGCTATGAGCGCTCCCGTTGAAGTGTAGCCTGTAAAAACATTAAATCATAAAAGGCTTACAACAGCTTATTTCAGTGTTGTTTTTATTTAAGGCTCTGTAAATGAACAAGTTACATTTATTCTTGTATCTCTGCGACAATATGAAAATCTTTTCGCTATTACACACACACACAAATATAGATGTGTTTTAACCATTCACAAGTACAATTGTTTAACTTGTGCGGCCTTATTTTATATATATATATAGAGAGAGAGGGAGAGAGAGCTGGTACAAAGTTATTTGTCTGTTCTAAGTTTCTTAACCTCAAATGTAGACGTCGGTAGCCTGTGATATTTATACCTGTAATTTCGAACACGTTATTATCATGACACGGAATATACGTCTCTTCTCTCTTCCTTTTTTAATATGGTATCCAATTTTTCTGACGTTTTGACAGAGGTTTTAATTCGTTATTATGTCGAAAACCTTGTATATTTAGTGGTTTTATAGTTCTGTGGTGTGAAAGCTTACCATAGATTTTCTACCTCCTCAGTTAATGTAGTTTTTCTTCCTATAAAACGTCACATTTTGTCAGTCTGCAACACGACGAGAAATTGAGAAGAAGCTAATTTGAGATATACACGAATTAATACACAGATACCTCACTAGAAAATGTGTTAAATACATTTTCTCATTAAACTCCAATTGTATTCGTGAGTGTTTGAGGCAAAGAATGTTTCAGTGCATTATATATTGTGTCTCTTTCTTTGCCTCAAACTCAGTCAAGGCTAAGTTTTTGCTGCATAAAACATTTTCTAGCGAATCTCCAGTTATTCTATTGCTCCTACCTAATTATTTCAAGGTAAATCAGCGAATCTTAAAACGCCACAGTTATATTTAAAATATAAAAACATTTCCCACATCAACTGTAATTCTCTGTAGTTTATTGTTCTACTTATCTCAGAAATATTACCTAAGAGGCCATGTGAAGTTAATGAGTTAGTTTTTGGCGCGAATGGGAGGCTTAACTGTTTATTTTAGACAATGGTGCATATCTAAACAAGGGCTATCTTCTCTAGTTGTACCTAATTTTGAACTAATGGACTAGTACAAATGCAGCAAGTCAAAAGCATCCATCATCAACTTTTGAGCAACTTTAATCGAAAAGTGGGATGTGACATTCACTCTGATAACATAAACACAACCGTAATTTGCGAACGTGCTTTTGCGACAATAGGACGCAAACCATAAATCTTCGGGTTCACATTCTGGCACTTTAATTACTAGGGATACACTCAACTAACGGAGTTTTCATAGCGCATTGGAGGGCTGTGTTATTCATCTTCGTTCCCCAATTCGGGACGAAAATGTTGTTTAGAAGAAATACTGATCACCAAATGAATAATAGCTAGTTTATAAAACTTGCCATGTGTGTTTAGAAGAAATACTGATCACCAAATGAACAAGAGCTAGTTTATAAAACTTGCCATGTGTGTTTAAAAGAAATACTGATCACCAAATGAACAATAGCTAGTTTATAAAACTTGCCATGTGTGTTTAGAAGAAATACTGATCACCAAATGAACAAGAGGTAATTTGTAAAACTTGCCATGTGTGTTTAGAAGAAATACTGATCACCAAATGAACAAGAGCTAGTTTATAAAACTTGCCATGTGTGTTTAAAAGAAATACTGATCACCAAATGAACAAGAGCTAGTTTATA
>NW_013666278.1:389351-400739 GCF_000517525.1 Limulus polyphemus
CCTTCCTCATGTCATCCTATATTACTGTGTCAAATTTGGTGCTGATTGATCAAGAAATGTGGAAACGAATAAAGAACAGATGGCTGAAAGGTGCGATCAAATAGACACAAACTTACCTTTATATATATTAGGTTAGGAAAAAAATATCGCTAAATAAAAAAGTTATGGAGGACTGGGTACCGAACTTGAGAAAAAGAAATCAAACATAATAGGAATGGAAGTGGACATATCACTTAATCCGGCTAATGATCACCTAGCAACCTAAGCCGTCTCAACTTTACATGGAGAATAAAACCCTTACATAACTGGCTTCTCCACTTTGTCTATCGAAAGCTTGATGTTTGAATAGAATCTTAACTTTAATCATTATACCTTTCCTTTAGTTAACTTTAGAATACTATTTTTATGACTATTTTATAATAAAGTAACATTTTACGATTGGAAATTGTGGTTATATTTGTTTTGACAGTGAGGAAGCCGGTAATGTAGGGGTTTTATTCTTCATGTAAAGTCAGGCTTTTAACGTGAATACTCATATTTGCATTAAGTAATTTATTTGGAATATCACCACGTTATTTTAGTTTTTAATGCACAAGCTTTCGGCTCAATTACCTAAGCGTTCTACAGGTGTCTCGCACCTGTATAACACTTAGGTAATTGAGCCGAAAGCTTGTGGATTAAAAAAACACACTTAATATTCAGACGGCTTATTCTGCTATGCGATCATTAGACGGATAAAGTGATATGTCCACTTCCATTTCTTTCTTGTTCGTTTCCTTTTTACAAGTTCAGTAGCCAGCCCTACATAGCTTTTTTATTTAGCGCTATGTTTTTCCCAATATACTTGTTTGTTTACTTATGTATAAGGTGGTGTACGTGGGTTACTGGGTTAGAGTGTATTTTAAAGCTTTATAAATTTTGCTTAGAATAATAATAAAATAGGTAGTCAAAGATCGTGAAGGCTGTTTTGCTCTATCAAATGATGATAAAATTATAGTTACTGGTAAAACTAGACAGGCGCTAGGCCTGTTGATGACGAACGAAAATAAGAAATATCTGTTTTGGCTATTCGCCAGTTTTCGACTTTGTGATGCTCTGGATAGCTGAAAAGCGGCATATACACCGGAGATAGAGTGACTATGTCAGGTAGATCTTCATATCTAGCTTCTGATGGCCTGTAGAGAAGAAAATCCAGATATCTTTTGTATTGCTTTAATACAGGTCGTCATTGCCACACCTATATGCACTGTCCGATAAATCGCACTATTTTGTGTATAACTAAAGTAGTATACATATATTCATAATAGTCCAGTACAAGATAATAAATGAATATGAAAGCTTGTGTTGTAAGTTTTAACGTGTGTTAATTAAAAGCGTTGTAATGTTTTATCTAAATAATAATTCATACTCTGTGTTAGTTGATATCGAGTTAAGATATTCACATCTTCAGAATGATTTATTTTTCAGTACATGGCTCGTCCTTGTCCGTTGTTTCTTCTACCTCTTCGATGTTTTCCACGGTAAAGGTTTATTTTTTCCTTTCTCACAAAATTTCTTAGTTTTTAAATGCAAAATAATATTAACAACAATAAAAAAACTACAAATGAAGTATAGCAGTGTACATTCTCTCTTCTGGATTTTTTTTACACAAAATTTTGCATGAAATGTTGAATGATGTTTCAAAGTTGTTAAAAGTGAAACAATTACATTGAATGATTTTTACACGTTGATGAAAGTGAAACATTTACATTGAATAACTTTTACGGGTTTATAAAGGTAAAACACGTTAAAAACTTTTACTGGTTGATAAAAATAAAACACTTAAGTTGAATGACTTTTACGGGTTGATAAAAATGAAACACTTAAGTTGAATGACTTTTAAAAGTTGAAAAAAGTGAAACACTTTATATTAGCAGGAAACTACAATAAATATAAATAGACAGGTTTCTGTAAGACAGAAGTTATTTTATTGAATCACTGAAACAGAAAGTAATAGGATTGAATATTTAATATATTGGTAAGAAATTACAAAAACACAGATAGTAAAATATGCTTTATAATTGGTTAAAAAGAAGTAATGATATATCGATACACTTAAGGTGACAAAAATTCATATTTATCAAATTAGAAATCATCTCAATAGGACAACACGTTTTATTTCATAACTTTTTTGTGTTAAAACATAATGATGGTTAGCTATTGGTTTTTGAACAGAATCCTAACAATGGATGATTAAGTTGACTGTATTTAATAACAACTGAGTTGTGGTTCTTAAGGCGCATCTCGAAGGTCTATTGGACAAGTCGCACCTTAAATGAAAAAGTCTGTGGAAATCCATGGTTACCAACGTCCTGTTTGGATATGGTACCTAGAGAGATTTTGGAACTATTCATAAATGTTTTGTTTTCTGTGTTTATTACTTCGGGCGTGTATTACAAAAACCTGACCATTTTCGTTTTCATCGCGGTGAACATGTGAGCATTGTTGTCTTAGTTGTAACATTACATATTTACCAAAATTTTTATGTTTTTTTTAAAAAAATCTGATTGTAAATCTTGTACGTTATTTTTACATAAATATAGTTAAATTGAAGTTTTATGTAATATGCATGTTTATTTTTTAGACAGAGGACAAACAGTCTCAAGAGATTAAGAAGCTGAAAAGAGAATTGGAACAAGCTAACGAAAAAGTAGCTGCTCTTACGTCACAGCTCACTACCAATGTAAGTAATTCATTTATTTTCTTTTTTCTTCACACGATATGGGTTTCTTGCGAACAAAGAAATTATACAGAAGACCTTTCACTGTTACCTGTATTGCATAAAAACTGGTTAGTGAATTCTTTGATAGATTGTTTGTGTGATGAAATTTGGTTGAATGAAGACGAAAGGCAGAAGACTTACGAAACGTCGTCCTTATACTTGTGTTTCTAGAACAGGCAGTTGCCGTCCATTCAATCAAATTTTATCATGGTTAGTCAATTATTCAATCATTGACTCTATCTGTTAGCAGATGTTACTTTGCAAATGAACTATATAAACAATTAAGTGTCCATCAGTCATGCTTATGTTTCTCGGATATCTTACGATAAAGTCTTCTAGCAAGTTTCTAGAAGCATTAGGTTAGCAATTATTCTTTTATTAATAATCATTTAAATTGAGTGAATAAAAAATGCAAATAGTTTTTTCTGAACCTGATAGAATATTTTACCTATTTATATAAGATATCCTAACCATATCAACGCGTCAATACGAGTAGTCAATAGTATCAGAAACATCAAGAATATACAATAACGTTTTAACTGCTGAAATAAACCTTACTTGTGTGACTTGTTTTAGAATCTATTTATATGTGTGTGTGTGCGTGTACACGCTTACCAACGCAATTAGTAAACACTAACTAACTTAATATTTTTATACATAGTAGTCATTGCATAAAGATTTAAATCAAGTCAATGTTGGGGGTGGAGAGTAATAGATCATTAGGTAAGTTGAAGTAATTGAGCTATGACCTTTGTTTTTAGCACGCTCTAAAACCCAAGTTTATCAACACTAAATATTTAGATATAAAATAAACAAAAAAGTTAAGATCTACATTCTGGTTTAAAACTCATTTGAATTGAATTTGAGAACTAACTCTGAAAAAGTTGGTTTCGTGATTTTTTTCGCACCCAATTATTGTTTGCCTATATAGGGAATACTACAGCTATAGGTTGTCGTTTGCTGGTCTTTAGAGACGCTCTTCCTGTTAAGATATTCATCTACATAATGGTGTTTATTCTCCTGGTGCAGAAAAATCATACTTTCAGTTTATTCACTCACAGGTACATTTAAAGAAATTTTCTTTTTTTGTGAGCTGAACTTTATAATTTTTTGAAATGTGTGACACATCTAAGGCTTATCAGTAGATTTGTTTGTTTGTTTGTAATTAAGCACAAAGCTACACAGATGACTAGCTTTGCTCTGCCTATGACGGATATCGAAACCCTGTCTCTAGCATTGTAAGTCCGCAGACATACCGCTGTTCCCCCGGGGGGCTTATCAGTAGTAAAACTATTTAGATCACCTTTTTTTTTTTCTAAGAAGTTCCACACGTTCTGATCCGATAAGCACACTGTATCAAGACCTTAGTTAAATTTCCCTTATATAATTTACATATTTAAGCTGTCAAAACTTAAAATAAAGACCCATGAATGTATTTATTAACAAACTCCACATTCAATTTTATAACTATTTTAGTAAGTTAAATAATTTAACAGAGTCAGACTTGTGCTAAATGTTATACTGTAGATTTTATAAAATCATGACTATATTTGAGATAATTAAATAACTAAAACACAACGTTGTTGAAATTCATTAAAGATGACAAAAAATATCATCAAAGTACCTTCAATAATATAATGGCTTGAAAACACAGAATTTTACAACAACGTGCTTTCTTGAAAAAGAAAGACATTAGTTAGCCAAGGAATGATCAAATATAGAATCCATGCTTACTCTTATAATTTAATTATAGTTGAGGTTTTTTAGGTCCGGAATGGGATTTCTGGTGGCAGAATTCGTGAGTTTCAAGAACATTTTCATCATTATATACAAAGTCTATACTTAATTGTATGGTTTCTTCTAAAAATATATTTGTATCAAGAGACTGTACCTCAAAATTGAGACAAATCTTACTGCCTAACTTCAATTGTTGCACCTTTTGCATCCTTCATATAAATAATTTAAAATATTAACTAAGGTCAATAATAGACAAAGCCTTGTTATAGAAATGAGAATATTCATTAAGAGACTGAGGCCACAATTAACTCAAGTCAATTCTATTACGTAAATGTGTTTGTTTGTTTGTTGCTTAGCGCAAAACTACACTATGAGCCACCTATGCTGTGCTCAACAGTATCGAAATCCTATTTTTGTATGGTTATATGCCTTCAGATTTACCGCTGGGCCATTGGAGAGACATGTTGTGGGAAGGGGGTACTATTTGTATTAGACAATCTGTTTTGACCAAAAGCAGGTTAAAATGAATATAAAGAAATGTAAAATTTTATAATTTTAATTTGTAACTGTGCTTTTGCTCTATTTAGAGAACAAGACACACATTTACTATAAATATATTAATGCAAGAATTCATACAATAATAATGGGTAGGCAAACAATGATTTATAAACATCAAGAAATCTTTTATTGTTGATGGAACATATTATATGTTTCGACAGAACACTATCTTCTGTATAAAGTGCTTCAGTACTCAAGTGCCATACAATAATACAAACAGTGAAAGTTACTGAACACCTTTGTTGAATTTTAACGTCTGAAAAGCAACATTTGGATTTCTTAAGAGATTCGAAAATAATTTTTTTTGAGTTAGTTTCTTTAATAACACTTCCCAATTGTGATTTATGAACTTGATCAAAAATTCATGTTAAGGAACTAGAACTCCTTTCGTTTCTCAAGAAGTTCTAGTGCCAAGAATTACCAAAATATTGCTAACCAAAAAAGCCTCCATAAATAGTTAGTTAAATGGATATATATTTTCAAAGGCTGTTAAAAAACTTTTAACGAAAAGTAGTGAAAGTTGAAATTCTTTTTATATTAGAAATTATAAGAATTCAGAAACTACTGTATATAATAATATTTACATCAGTTTTTATCATTTGAAAACGAATTATACACTGTTGTGGCGGGTAAAAAATACTTAACAATTTAGTAGTCATAAAGACTGCTTTCAGGGATAAATGACACTCAAAATCAATGATCAGGTTATAGGTAAAAAAAATCAGTTACATTATACTATCGGTAAATTAATCATCTTAAGAAAGTTCATGAGCAAACATTGTTTTTATTTCAGCCGTAAAGCTGCCTACCTGAAACTGTCTTTCTATAATTTGAAGAAAGTAATTGAAAAGAAGTATTGCAATATATCATCGTGGAATCGATATCAATCACAGTTAGTCATTAATGACCTATGATCACTTTATAGAATTTAATTATTGACAGCTAACAAAATGTATGAATTTTTATCGTAGTGTACTTGTAAGTCACAAGATGGCAGCACAAAACGCAGCCAAATAATAAAGAGCTAAATAATATTTATAATTGGCTTTACCATTGCAATGGTTATGGTGTTATTTGTTTCATAAGTTTGCACAAACTATACAAAGGCTTTGTGCTTGTAGTCATTCTTAATTTTTAACTGATAAACTAGAAGTAAGGCAGCTAGTTAACAACACCAATTACTCTTGAGTTACTCATTATCTGACCAAATAGTGGGATTTGACTGCTATGGCTTCAACTTCGAAACGCGATTTTTTGCTGCAACTGGACACGAACTTTGAATCTTTGGATTCATAGTCCGGTCAAATTTTTCGTCGTAAATTTATAACAAACTAGCTGAAAATTTTTGCTTAAAGGATGTATTAACCAAATGTAATTTCCTCATATTTTTCTCTTGGTGTCAACATTACTGACCAAATTAAATTGGGTAATTACCAGAAGGTTAATTCGGTTACACCTCTGATTTATACAGATTGCTGCTTTTCTTATCAGGCCAAATAGTTGTTATAGTTTCCCTAAATATTTCTATTAACAAAACGGCTATAAATTTAATATGGATATTTGGAACAGTCAATAGAAGGAACCTAGTAACATACCGGGAAGATAGTTTTAGTATATGCGTAAGAATTCAAGGAAAACTCGTTCCACTACTTTTGTGGAAAAGACACCAAAGTTTCCATTTAGCGGGCTATTCAATATCGCCACCATCAGTTTCGTTTACTATGTCCATAAAGCGCGTAACATATCCCCATGAATCGCAATGATATTCTTCTGTTGAGGAATGGTTGCTGAACTATAGTGATATATCCATATCTTTAGAAAGTTACATAAAGCGTGATGAAAGTATCGGCTGCGAACTTGGTCATCACACCGTTATAATAGACACATCAAAAACAGTGATGGCAACATTGAACACTTGCTATATTGGTGCGTCCACTGCCATTTTCAAAAACCATTGAAGTGACTGTACGATAAAAAAAATACACATTTCGTCGTTCACCCTTGTAAATACTCATACTGACTTTATAACCACCCTGTATATCAGTGTTTACCCTACCTGTTCAAGTAGTTGTTACATTTCTTTAGTATAATCCATGTACCACTACTGACAATCTCATAAAGTTGGGTAGTTACCACAATCTTCTTATAAAATGATAAAGATCACTGTTTTCTTTGTCAGACCAAGCAGTCGTTAAAATTACCCCGCCAGGTTTATACAGATCATTTGTAACCTTGATACACCAAGTAATCGTTATCACTCTCCAAAAGGTCCTACTAAATACTAATTACCTTATCCAACCGATAATGTTGCAGCTTTCCCACGAGATTGATTTAGATATCTATTTACCTCACCAGGCAAAATATTATGACTGTAGCTCTCTTATCAGGTTTCTAAAGCATGCTGCTTTAGAGTAGTTTGTGTGGCAACGAGTCTTAAGGTGTAGATCGCTTTAACTGTTGGAGCATGACAGTTAGTACTAACGTGAGCGATTATAATCCAAACGACTGATATAAATAGGATATCAACTAAGACTCTAATCCACCCAGTCTGACAAGGCAGCGCCTACCTTCCGAAAATGAACGGGTTATCGGGTTTTCTGCTTTGCGTTTTGTGATTCATATAATTTTTGATTTATCTGTATTATAAGTGTTGAAATGCTATTATTCATTTTAATTATTGGGAAGCCGTAATAGGCCAATAAAGAATAATGATACTTATAGTGTTATATGTCTTATAGCGGTGTTATATTAAACAAAAACTTACGTAACAAGAGTAGTAGGAATAGTTGTCACAACTTCCTTGATGGCTTTATGTAGAGTGATCATTATTTTCAAATATAAAACGTACATAAAAAGAGTAGTAAGAATAGTTGTCATAACTTTCTTGGTGGCTTTATGTAGAGTGATCATTATTTTCAAATAATTAAAACGTACGTTAAAAGAGTAGTAAGAATAGTTGTAATAACTTCCTTGATGGCTTTATGCAGAGTGATTATTATTTTCAAATAATTGAAATAAATTTAAGTAGATATTAAAGAAGTGCCTCCTAGTGGCATAGCGGTATGCCTGCGGACTTGCAAGGCTCGAAACCGGGTTTCGATACCCTTGGTGGGCAGAGTACAGCTAGCTCATTGTGTAGCTTTGTGCTTAACTTCAAACTGACAAACAAATAAATATTAAAGTAGCATGCTTTATCACTTCTTTTATCACTTAGCCAGACTACGTAAACCAGCGTTCCAGAAAGTGTGGGGCGTGAGCGATTACGGTAGAACTAATAGTACAATGGTGCACAATTAAGGGTTTAAATATACTTTTTATTAATGAAAATAGTAAGTAATTACTACAACAGATATTGCATTCTAATGCCTATCCGTCTCGTCACTTATCTCACCCTTTCACTTATTTAACAAAGATGGGGGGACAAGCAATCATATTTATTAAAGGGCTTCGGGGATAAAAACAAGGTTTGGAAAAACTAACATAAACCATTTACTCAGTGATATTTATGCTGATCACTCTCTGTAATCGCCCCCCCCCCTCCCCAGTGGCACAGCGGCACGTCTGCGGCTTTACAATGCAAGAAACCGGATTTCGATACCCGTGGTGGGCAGAGCACAGATAACCCATTGAGTAGCTTTGTGCTTAACTTCAAACAAAAAAAAAGTAATTTTATGAACTTTATGTTGGTTTTGAAAAACATCTTAGAAAGTTTTCGTTTTAGTATAAAATACTATCTGAGCTACACCCACGCAGAAGTTGAACCCTGGATTTTAGCGTTTTAGATTTGATGCGTACCACGGCGACATCGGGTGGCTAACGTCTTAGAATAATGTAATATCTGGTATTAATATTGTGAGAAAATATCAAATAAGGTTTGAGTAGATTTACTTCATTGAGTTACCTTTTTTAATTTCTCTTTACGTCACTGCACCTCAAGGTAACATTGAGTTATTATACTAAATGTTCAAAAAATGATATAAAAGTCCGTGCCTAAAAGTTTGTTACTTGTATAAATGAACAATATTCATTGGCCAATATTTATTTATTTAGCAACCACGTGGTTCGTCTCGCATTTGCATCGATTTACATCTAAAGAAAAATCCACATTAAGCTACATTTTGGCGTTTAGTAGCATCTCTAGGTGTGACATCACTAGAGAAATAAAATACCAAAGACATGACCCTTAAGAAAATAGAATATTGTTGTTGATTGCGTCGAAAAGTTAAAAAGGAAGCTTGAAACATTTCTTCAATTTTACACCCTTGAATAACAACAATAACAAATACAGGACATACGTTGTAACAGTAAATGTTCTTAAAGTATTATGTATGAAGTCGATCTTTTTGTTCAGGATTTAAATCATTCTCTTAAAGCTTGTTTCAGCTTAAGAAATGGGCGCCATGGTAGTTAGGATACAGCAATTTTCTATTAATCCATTTATGAAATATCACAAACAAAACTTTTAATACAGTAAACTGTTACCCTCTTACAAACACTAGTAACCAGTAAAAATTATCTAGATTGATGCTATACTCCCTCTTGCGTGGAAAATCATTAATACAGCAGTATTCAGGAAACCTTAAATTAACTGTAATTTACTAAATAACGTATAAAACCAACTCCCACGCAAACTCACAGACACTTATAAAATGAATGAATGGTGGGGAAGAACAATCTAATACACAAATAATATGCAAGTGATCATTGTATAAACTTCACTAAAACACTTCTGTTTAAGCACAAATAAAAATTTTATTCGCAACAAAATACAATTTACCTTTAAAGTCCATCTTCTACATCTAGAAGATGTATACAAATCATCTGTTGGAAGATAGAGAGTCATTATACACACACGTCCTAATTATATATGTGATTCAGGGTGTACCTCAACGAGTCCAAGCCTACATATGTTTTTGCACTTTATTTTCTATTTCTTATATTGTAGGTGTAAGGAAGTGAATAAATATCAACACCTTCAGCATGAGTTCTGTACCGTACAAAATCCCTCTACTGGCGGCATAGTTTGTGAGGGAAGTGTTGAATATTCAAGAGTTCCATATTCGTACGGTGTTGTCAGACAGGGTGCCAATTAGCGTGTTTCTGTTTTTTTTTGTTTTTTTTATGTAAATCGTGACCGACACACACACATTTACAGACAAAGCAATCCGACATGTGGTCATACAAGATTAACGGGGAGGTGGGGAAAGACTAATGTATTAAATCGGGACAAACTTGCGAAATAATGGTGTTAATAATATGGTCTACAGTGAGTGAATTAATCACAAAAAAATATTCACTGTTGTGAACAGCAGTATCCTTTTATGTGTTCATATAAGCTGTCTAAACTTTATTAAGCTTCTCGTAGGAAGCATGTAATTTATCAGAAGAAAAGGTTAAAAGTTACAGCTGTGATACATATGGTAAAGATAAGTATGAACATAGTTTCGAATTCGCAACATTTCAATGGTTTTTATTTTTCCACGTATCCCAGAGACTTCGAAATCACATTTTATTGAAGACAATTCTACCCCGAGAGAGTCCAATAGGTGATAAAAAAAAACAATCTAATCTTCTTCAATAGTTAAGTTACATTCGTATGAGTTATTTTCAATCGATGTGTATTTCTTTATTTTAATACCTTTTGTTGTGAGATTCTACTCAGTTATTGATATTTATAGGTGAAGTACTCTTTCGTACGCTATTGCACAAATCTCCGACTTTCTGGTGAGGTTATACTCAGATACTGTAATGTACAAAATCAGAAACAGGGAGGAAAGGAGGGACCGCAAACAAATGGTAAATGATGAACAGATGTTTTTAAAGTTCACATCGTTTTAGGCCCTTTCTCTGGTGATTTTAAACTTTTATGAAACGAAAAGTTATCACACAGAGCGTTAGAAACGAGCATCATACAACAGTTCTAAAGAAGCATACACTTGAATCAGTTGCAAATCAATATTGTC
Source organism: Limulus polyphemus (assembly GCF_000517525.1). NCBI lineage: Eukaryota > Metazoa > Arthropoda > Merostomata > Xiphosura > Limulidae > Limulus > Limulus polyphemus. Next base: position 400,371 of record NW_013666278.1, read on the forward strand.
TAATCTATCTAATTAATTTATATTTATCACTATTAATGTTTGTATTTTGTTTTATTTTTAAACACTAGAGTACTTTAGAAACATGACACTGGCGCCTTCCAACAGTGTACAGCATCTTACATACCTATTATTATTATTATCCATGTTTTTCATAAACTTTTAAATACATTTAAAACCTCAATATAAATTTTTATATTAATATTATCGTAATTTGAAAATTATATTGATATGCAAATAATTCACATATATGCTTCTTTATGTCTTTTTTTATTATGCTGGTTTCGAAAGTTATATAACAGTTAATGGTATCAAACTTTTAATTTAATTGAAATAATACAGCATTCAACTACAATTAATTTATTTATTTAA
>NW_013666278.1:400749-407779 GCF_000517525.1 Limulus polyphemus
CTTCTTTATGTCTTTTTTTATTATGCTGGTTTCGAAAGTTATATAACAGTTAATGGTATCAAACTTTTTAATTAATGAAAATAATACAGCATTCAACTACAATTATTTATTATTTAAAAACATGATCGAAACATGTAGTAAGATTTTTTGTTTTTGCAATAATAAATAACTAGGGGAAAACTCGTGCTTCGTGTACGAAATATTTTTTTTTTCGTTGTGGTAATTTCTATTTGAATGCACAAACTTTATAAAATGTAAAACCACTGCTGTTCATTTAATATAATATGAAACAGTTAAGTGACCTTCCTAAATTACTGCCCCCCCCCCAGTGACACAGCGGTATGTCTATGAACTTACAACGCTAGAATCCGGGTTTCGATACCCGTGGTGGGCAGAGCACAGATAGCCCATTGTGTAGCTTTGTGCTTAATTACAAACAAAATCTAGATTACTCACGTGTGAGGTTAGGTACGTATGAATCTGATGGCCATGCGGGGCATCTCAATGGCTGCAAGGTTAAACCTAAGTGGGTTAAACCTATTCTACAACATGTAATGCCCACCAAACACCTCTAGTACAAAAGACACTTTGAGCTGAATGGTCTGATCAAAAATTACAAACCGATCGACTTATGTGGTAAGAGACACCAGATCTAACGGCGCTTTTTAAACCTAAATATCGGGGGCAAGTATTAAAACTCAACAGGATGGCGGTACAGGTACTCTACGTGTATATAAACAAATGAAGAAATTCACTCACAACTTTAACATATTAACACATATGGGATATTTTCTGTTTCATGCAACGTGTTCAAATAGAAACGAAATTTAAAAAAATTGAATGTAGTTTTTAATGCTGATTTCAGAAATATAAATTAAAATTTGGAGAAATGAAAGTGAATATTTTTTATATTCATTTTGTTTACGAAACAAAGGAATACTTTTAGCATTATATATATACCTAGGTATTTGAAAGAACTGCAAGACATGAAGACAATACAAAGTATCTAGTGTCAATGCAACAAATTCAATGTGAAAATTCAGGAATATTCTTAAATATTTGCTTGAAGAGATCATCATTTTTATGCCTATGACGCCAAGCGAACTCGCAGAGATACGAGTCAGTCATGTTACGATTGGTTCCACAATGTCGCTTGTTACGTCTCTTAATTACATTCCAAGTACTTACAATTTGCTGCAGATTTCAGAAATATAAATTAAAATTTAGAGAATTGATTTTTAAAGGGGAAGGATTTAAGGGATTTCAATTTTTTAAGAATTTTTTTAATTAACTTTACATGTAATTATTTAATAATTAGTCAAACTTGATTTGACCTCACATAAACTGACAAAACCTAACAAAAACAAAATTAAAATATTTCTTTTCATTTCTCCAAATTTCAATTTATATTTTTGAAATCAACATTAAAAGCTACACACAAAAATATAATGTCTTTCTATTTAAACGTGGTATAATAAACAGAAAAGATCCACTTCTGTCTAAGATGGGGCTCCAAGATTTTTGATACCTTTGATACATACTTTCCCATTCTATATCAGAAATATCACCAAAGCTCATCATGTGTTTAATGAAGTTTTCCTACCTATTTCTAATACATTAGAATTCACAGTGGACATCAGGTATGATATATTGTCAGCCTGTATAACGAGTGTCTTGAAGCTTTGAGGTTCTACCTCAAACAGCGACAAGTGCTAGCGCAATCAAAATATACTCTAGTAAGAATAGCTGAACTCGTCTTAACACTAAATGACTGCTTTTTTCAACGACTTATTTTACAAACAAATAAACAGTCTAGCCATGGTACCAAGGTGTCATTCGCCAACTTGTTTGCAAGCTACATAGAGCACAAAATGTTTCAAATTTACAATAGACTCATTCCTGTTTAATACCGACAATACATCAACGAAATAATTGAAATTTCAACTTCAAACATAAAAGAAAATTCCACAATTTTATCAATTTGGTTAAATCTATCATTCAGTGTTTCAATACACAAGCGACGTTTCAAACAACTCAACAAACTCCTTCAAGATCAGTCTGATCTTAATTAAAGAGACCATTCAACATCCTTATATTATAGGCCTTCCGATATCCATTCTTTCTTCCATTACAACTCCAGCCAGCCTTTATCCATTAAAAATGCTATTTCTAAACCACTCTTTTATTGTTTCCGTCGTTTAAGCAATTCGGAATACGATTTCGCCCACAAGACTGATAAACTATCAGGATTTTCGAGATTAAACATTATCCTCTATATGTAATTAATTCAGCTTGCAAATGCTGCAATGATCGGCCATGATGTTGCACTACAACGGAAGACAAAGAATAATTGCAAAAATTAAGTTCCTTTGATTTTGATATTTCATAGGCAAAATACCTTGGTTTTCGGCATAATAAATAGAGATATTTAAAAATAACAAAACTTTGGAAGGTACATTTAAAGATAAATCAATCACCTGGAATCGACATAGAAAAACTAAAAGCTATATTGGTTCATATACGATTGACGACACCAGAAGAAGTTATTCATCCTCAATGTGGTACGAGTTGCTGTGTACGTTCAAGATGCAACACATACCGTTACACCACCATCAGTATTTCCGTATTTGGAATCAATTCCATTTACACGATCAAAGAATTGTTCACCTGTGCATCCAAATGCTTAGTTTATTTCATTATGTGTTCATATTGTGGAGAACTGTACTTACATAGAAGAAACAGGTCGAATATTGTCAAAATGGGCATGTGAATACATATGCAACATCCAGAATTGCCTGTGACAAAACATTTCAACCATAATTACCACATTATCCATTTCAGAATACTTGCCTTCTGTGAACGTAGGACAGATTTTATTTTCTATAGCTTTGTGTATGTCGATATGTATGCTTACATCCATTGCATATGTATTTTGCCATTTCGCATGTCCTCCGGTAGGTCAGCAGTAAATTTATGGACTTCACGCTTCTTTAAATTTGTTGTATGATGCTCATTTAGAATATTCTATGTAGCAAAACATCTTTGTTTTTCTGCAATAATAGATGATCGTGGTTTAAATGATGTATTTATTAAATAAATGGCACAAAGTATATGAGTAAACCAATTAAACCTCTTCTTCGATTAAAATTTAAAATTAACAGAGGAAGGTCGTTACGACCCGAAACGTGAAAATTAAACACATCTATTCATCGTTAACTATTTGTTTATGGTATAAGTTTTACTCTTTTTTTGTTTTCTATTTAACTGTACCACAGCGGTCCGTGTATGACTTTTCATATTCGAATGTATGGTTAATGCATTCGCTTCTACATTATTTTTTAGAATCATTTATTCAGAGATTATTTTCTAAGATATTTGGATATAAGGATGTTGCATTCGTTTTTACTTTATTTCGCAATGCCCTTTTTTGATTCTACCCATACATTTAGATGTATTGATGGTGCAGAAAGTTCTTTGTTGAGATATTTTACTCGGGTATTATGATGTATGCATGATGTACTCGTTCTTATGTTAAATTCAGTTTCTTAGAAAATGGTATTAATTTAAACTGAACGTCTTTGATATCTACTGTAAAATATATTCCACTACTTTGATGCTGAATCTTTAATTCTTCAGTCTACAATTCCTATTCAGAGTTCATGTTATTTAATCCGTTTTTTAAAAATACAACATGATCAAAAGTGTACAACAGTTTCTGCAGCTTTTACTTTCATAAATTTGCAATGCCTCTTTCAGTTTGGAGGTGTATCACTTTTGTTTAGGATTTTTAAGACAAGAAAGTTCTGAAAACGAAAATATAAGTTGATTGTTTGTTTTGTTTTTAATTATGCACAAAGCTACTCAAGGGCTATCTGTGCTCTGCCCACCACCTATAAGTTGACACTTACAAAAATATTATTTACAGATATCTTTTTTTCAGGCATTTTTGAAATTTCGATTCTTTTTTTATTTTCGATTTTTGATTATATAAAAATAAGAAAGTTCCACAGGAATAAAACACGTTTTGATTAAACGTTACTCCAACTCGTTTTCTTTTTTGAACTTGAAAATTTAGCTAATTAATTCAATTTTTCGCGAACTTACTTCATAGACAGGTTGAACTGAGTAAAATGGCCATCTGGCTGCTCTTATAAGGACAAAAAAATAATTTCACGCTGTTTTTGAAAGCAGTGTCATTCCTGTCTGGAGAACCAAGAAGAAAAACATTATTTGAATATAAAGAGCTCAATGGCTCTGTGATATTCCGAGACAATGATATCCGTTAAAAGTAGTTAATAAAACATAATCCATTCAAACTACAATATTTATTATTGCAAAAACAAAGATATTTTGCTATATATTTCGGCCACATTTGTTTGGGCCGTCTTCAGCTTCTAGCTGTCGCCTATGTAACTATTAGCACATGTTTACGACCTCTTGATAACTGGCTAATAAGAATGTCTCAGCTACATGCAGGACACCTTCACAAAAGTTCAGAAAGATTCCTTGAATATACCTGAATACAGATGTATTACATACTAGTTATAGAACGGCCTAATTTATTGTTATTTCAACTACACACCACCTCCTCCTTATCCCAGGGTCATTAAAATTTAACATAAATTGCCAAATCTCGAAGTTACTGTAATCATTCCACTCAGATGACAACTACACAAAGATGGAAAAGGGAACACATAAAACTCCAGCGACCAGTAAAGGACAAAAATAAATGAAAACACAATTCAAAACCAAATTCAGAATATACAAATAAAAATTACAACTAAAATATGAAAAGACATCAAAATCCTAATCTAACATGAGAAACTAATAAGATCAAAACTAAATCGTAAAAAGCATAACAGCCAGCGAGTTAACACGTTAAAATGAAATTAACATATGATGAAAAAACAAAAAACACATACTAAACAGTGAATACATATGAAAATGTAAAATACAATAACTACAATATAAGATCAAATATGGAATAAAGTACAAATGAAATCAAAATACTGAGTAATTATAACAGTCAATACTCAGGCCTGATATGAACACCAGCTGGATGATTTTTGTAATATATATATACAACTACTTTATGTCCTGCTATCTGCGTAAATTGTTCCACTGTCTGGACGCTACTTCTGGATGTATTGTTTCTTTAGGATATTCTCCAAAATTGGCCCATGATACACCTTTACACAAGCATTTGATAAGGAAGACACTTTAATGGTGCATTGTTCAGTGTTACTTTGTGGTGGCTGTCCGTATTTCTTATAGGCTGAAGTCTTCTTTTGGTAGTTCACCATGGTCCTCTCATGAATCCAATAGGCAGTTCACAAGATGCAAGGCCTCATTAACAATTCAGAATTGAACACTTAAATTCAACTCAACCTGTGATAGGTCAGAAGTTCAGCTAGCAATGGAAGATTAAACCAATCAGGTCGCGACCCGAACCTTTCTATGAAAAGGTCATCTGGATAAAGATGTAATAAACGATGTAATAAAATGGATCATTAATAGCGAATGCCTTTGCTGCTATGACTTCAGAACATGTTTGTCCAAGCTATGTCGAATATGAAATCCACATAGCTTAATATGGTACAACTCACACACATCTACCTTAGTTAGACCCCTTATTGTGCTGGACCATGGAAACAGTCGGTGGTCAAGAGTTCAGCTAACTTATATGCACGTGAGTTTTTCATTATTATCTAGTTTCCAGAGCCCGGGTCCGATGGGGAAGGAGAGGGGTAAAACTGCAACCAATACGTTAGTCTGGAAACTAACGTTAAGCGCTTGACCTTGAAAATTTCATACAGTGTCTGCTTACAAAACTTGGTAAGTACTGTAAATATGGAGTCAAAATAGGGATTTGTAGCTCGAGAAAATAATGTAGACACATTTCCAGCCTAGCTTATTTCTGTACTCTTTTGACGATCCCTATTTCCCTTTTTAAATTAACAATTTTTAATTATCTTGTTTCTTAAGTTTTTTATGTACATTTATGGAGAATAAATTTTAAGCTAAATACGTGTGTATGCATTCAGTTGAATGTTACACGTTTTTCAACTACTTACTGAGCCAGGTAGTCATGTACAAAGCACGCCGCTCACAACAACATTTCATATGTTATGTATTCATAGCCATGTAAATGAACGTTCAATGAAAAATAATCAACTTTTTCAATAGGTCATGGACATTCGCAGTATTTCATATGTACAGCTGTCTAAATTTTTGGGCAAAATACACAGCTGATTTTAGTGTAGGCTTGTGAAACAAATTTTGAATAACGATAATAAAATACTACTAAAATACGCACTCACAATTTCAGCGAAGTACGAAAATCAGCAAAATAACTACTCACAAAAATAGAGAAATCTCCTATGGTAATCGTCTATTGTTAGAAAACTCATTGAAATAGTAGCAAAAAACCACGTAGAAACAAAGTACAACAGTGAAATCAAGAAATGATGAATCCTCAAAGTGGCAGTTTCTAATTAATGCGCTATAAGTTATACAAATTATTTTCTAACTAATGAGCATTAGTAAAACACTGGATTTTTTTGATGGCGGAAAGTGAAGAACTTTGAGAAATTCTTCAGGGCTAAGAAAAGGAAGCGCTTGAATTAATTTTAAAACTACCCTATGACATACTCAATACTGCCTTCATTAGTATTATCCAGCTTTTGGTAACATATTCGTAGCTGTGGTTTTTTTCTGTTGTTGTTTTTGATTTGTTTTGTTTTTTGTAGTGGCTTGTAAAACTATAATCAATAATAATAAGGCTGGAGACATTGTTTTAAATATACACATTGTTTACTCTAATAAAACGAAGCGTTTCCCACTGGTGTAATGGTGCTTAAATGACATCTAGATTTCTACGATGTTTGAAAGGCTTCAAAGAGCTTATGGCGGTAGCGAAGAAGACAAAATTTTAGAGGATGGAAATCTTGACTTTTAATAATTAATTTAAAAATAGCCTTACAAGGCTATTTTTAAATTAATTATTAAAAGTCAAGATTTCCATCCTCTA
>NW_013666278.1:407789-411488 GCF_000517525.1 Limulus polyphemus
AATCTCGTTAATCCATTCATGGAAATCTTGACTTTTAATAATTAATTTAAAAATAGCCTTACAAGACTATTTTTAAATTAATTATTAAAAGTCAAGATTTCCATGAATGGATTAACGAGATTCCCACTGTCCCTTTCTACTATCTAGCGAAACCACAATTGTTTAGTAGCTGTTGTTAGGTATTAGAATTTCAAATGGTCTGAAACCGAGTTCACTGATACTTTATATTTAGTAGTTTAACTGTACTTTGGATTTAGCAGTTAAGTAAAAGCCGATATATAGTCAGTTATGATATTTGCCAACAAGATTGATACACACAGTTTTTTTTATACAAATATGTTTCAATACACAAACAATAATACAATTTACAATAACAGGTATTGCAAATAGTTATTACAAACAATGATTTAAATACAAAAGTTTCACAAACTCACACGCAATATAAAGTTTTTTTTTCTAGTCTGGAACTTCTTCGATATCTTATCGAGGGTACACGATGAGCAAGTTAATTACAAGTTGACGTAGGTATAATTCATTTAACAGGGAGCTAGCTAGCTTAGCCCTTCGTTATTCACCAGCCACACACACCGATTACAGGTCGAGTTTTTTTGCTGATGAAGTTATATAATATCTTCTTAAAGGTACAAATGTCCGATATGATTCCACTGAAGTTAAATGATTTGTAATGTTCGAATTTTGTAAATGTTTCTGGTCAAATATCTGAACTTTTCTGATTGACAAGCATTATAACAATCACAGTTATAGCTTCCGAACTTTATAGCACACTGACCATAGCAAACTAATAATAAATACTCTTTTTTTTAGCACGTCGCGTTGGCTATATTTATAGGCGTGTGGAGGTTTCTAGAAATTTCAGTCTTACGTAACAATGCTGGCGCTAACACAAGCGTTTACGTACACACATACTGTTGATTCTTGCTCTCTAGAATCTTCTACAACTTTGGAGAGTAGGCGGGGGTTTTGCAATACATATTTAACAGTATAAGCTATGTATGTTTCTAAATATAAGTTTAAACTAAACAAACGTCGATATTAAAATAAATATATAATGACAAATTCGTTACACTGTGCATAGATTTTGGCGAAGTCTACCTAGCCGTTTTTGCTGTAGGCTTTGGTGTTTGAATGGCTTCTAAGAGAAACTTGGCCAGTAGCGATGAAAAAAAATGATAAAGTCTCTCATTCTCTTTCAAGAATCAACATAAAAATAGTTCTATGACCTGCACAGTAGTTTTCTAGTAGGTTTGCCCAGGTTTGAATAAAATATTCATAGCCATTTTATCTGTAGTCTTGTGAAACAAGAAGTTTATGAATAATAATAATAATATGAAGAACAAATGGATGAATTTTGTTTAAAAAGTGGAAAATCAACTTTTTTGCTATTATCAATATTTTAGCAGCCTCAGCCATAGAGTGTTGTTTCAAGAACAAATCTGCTTTTCAAGATGGTTTTTGCCCATACATTCTGTTATAATTTTTGTGAAATTCCTGGGCGAACCCTATTATGAACCACTATCGTGGCTCATGATAATCCGAATGAATAAGTAATATTCCATCTAAATTCAAAAATACAGAAATATATTCATGTAGTCCACATAAAAATTATGTTATAGCACGACAACAAAGATTGTTTTTGTTTATTTCTTTTAGCGCAAAGTTACCCAGTCAGTGATCTGTGCTTTGTCTACCAGGAGGGTCGAACCCCAGATTTTAGCATTTTACACCTGTAAACATACCACTGGCCCACTGGGAGAACAAAGTGTGTTTCTTCAGAAGTAATTTCGAAATAAAACGTTCAGTAATTCGCAAAATCTTCGAACACACAAATCAAACTACTTAAAGATAGCAGGTACATACTGTTTTCATATATTTCTAATTAACTGATTATATCATGATTTTATCTTTTAAAGATTGAGTCACAGAATCAGCAATCATTTCAGTTACAAAAACTGAAAAACATTCCCTCAGCAATACTAGTGAAAAAATGGATCCACCACGTTTTTCAACTGGCGTCATGTATATTCTACAGAATTGTTTGTATTTCTCTTAGTGAGAAATCATACAGTTGCGACTATTCTACTTTGGGACTAAACTGAATGTACAGAGGATTTAGTGCATTATATTAAAACGATTTAAATTATGTAAATTAGCAAGTCACATACGAAGACATAAAGGTCAAGACACCGTATAATCAACTGTGGATTTCTGTGCAATGGGATTTTTTGAAACAGACACTTGGAAACCATCATCCTCATATACTAGATAGAATATAAAAAGCTTACAGGGCATAGAGGTGTACTATAAACATAATGGCCTCACAACAGAGCCTTTTGCAATGGAACCTATAATGCAGGGCTATTGTCATAATGCCTTGTCGTCAGACTTAATGACGTGGTGAGGCCCCCAAATTGTCTTAATATAATACACTCAAACTTTTTATTATATACCAGAATAAAAAAGACCACAATTTGATTTATATCTCAATCCATTCAAAGATAATCACTAGAATAGCTACTGTTTCCAACAACTGTACCTCTTATCAATACTCCAAGCCAAAATTTCTTATTAGTCTGAAAAGTTGTACCCTTATACATCTCACATTCGTGTACAGAACTAAACAAACACAAAATGATTCAAATGTATAATGGAAAACGTAACAGTGTAGTTGCACACACGAAACGTTGAGTATGTTACATTAAAATTATTTTCAATATGCGAATCAGCAAGTCACATGACACCTAGAGCAGATATAGAGACGATGTGGAATGGAATATATCAGAACCACATACTGACTTGTTTGCCATGTCATAGATAGTGTGATTACACCAAAAATTCATTGTTTTCGGGAATGGTATGTGACAGCTCTTTCTGATGCAAAAGATTATTTCACTCGGATCATAAGGATGTGTTCATATCAGAGATGTGGAATCTACAAGATGGGGATATTCATTGTAATTAATAACATTGGACAACAAAATAATATGTATCAACTTGGAGCACCAGAAACATCCAGGATAAAAAACGAGAGTACGTTATATTGCAGCTCTGATAAACAAAAAGCGGAGTTTTGTAACAAGTTATAATGCATGAACAAGGTCGGAAGCAAAACTGTCCACGTGCCTCATACCACAGCACACAACATAATCAACAAGGATCTTTGTCTGGAAAAATGAAGGAAAACACAGCTACATAAATTACTTCCACGACATATCCAGAAAAACAAGACCAACTTTATAAAACTGTTTGAACAGTACCTAGCAGATGAAAAATGGCAGTACGTGGTGACACTCGATGTAGCGTATGTGTACCTTGATAACTACAACATGTTTTAGGCCATTTAGGTCAACAGGTGAAAAAATACGAAAGTGGCACATGGCATGTCATGACACTTTTACAACGGGATTCATGTACATTCATGACTACTGCACCAAGGGTAAGTTAGAGTTCAGAAGAGTGGATAGAAAGGTCAAGGTAAACTCTACTTGCTATCAGACCAATGTTCTAAATCATTTATTCCGGCTTTGTACGGAAACGATTGTTTGTTTGTTTTTGAATTTCGCGCAAAGCTACACGAGGGCTAACTGCGCTAGTGGTGATGACTAGCTGCCTTCCCTCTAGTCTTACACTGCTAAATTAGGGACGGTGGGCCCGCCAACTCTTGGGCTACTCTTTTACCAA
>NW_013666278.1:412488-425688 GCF_000517525.1 Limulus polyphemus
GGACAGGGATTCGAACCCGCGACCCGCAGATTGCGAGTCGAGCACCCTAACCACCTGGCCATGGCGGGCGTGTACGGAAACGAGGCTAACAAGATAGGGATTCACCAAGATCATCTTTCCAATCATACCTCCCATTCAACCATCACATACATCAAGCAGCTGAACATTGAATATTCGTGTTTTTCTATATGAGGACATGCCAGTAAAACTGCAAGATACAATGCCAATGGATTTTTGTGTGATTAGACTGGGAAAAAGGAGCTGAGAAACTGTCTGCTTCATACACTAGATGGATTATGGGAAGTTGATAGGGAAGAGTGGTGTACTTTGGACAAGACAAGCTTAAGACAGAGTCTTTTGAAATGAAACTATGAATAGGCTTATTTTCAGGATGAATGACCGTTGGGTAAAGCATGACTGAACGTGGCAACATGGACTGTAACGATGTGATGTGGCACAAAAATAAGTTTTAATATAAGGTACTCAATCTTCTCTTTAAGTACCCGTCGTCACTTACTAACCAACGTGTACTTGCAGTGCATAACATGAAATTACATCGCTGTTCAGCAGCTAGCCTGGTTTCCCACGATAACAATATTGGCATTATTAGCACTCCCCAAGATATCACGAAAGTAAATGTTGTCACACACACACAGATATGGCCTATTCTGCTATAAAGGACACTTCATGTTGTCAACTACACAGTCAAATGTAGTCGGTGTACAAGAGATGAAGTACAATTAATTTGGCTGTCATAACATAACAATCAGCTGAAATCGCCTTGTTTATCGCAGTAATACTGCCATCTAGGGGCCGTGAAAAACCTGCTACATCAGAAAAACACGAAAAATAATTAAGGCAAACATCTAGTAAAGTGATACACGTTAAGCCTGATTCATCCAGTCGATATTAATTTCGCATGCTGTGTCACAGAACAACTCTCTTATTGAACTTGAGGAAGACTGGTATATATACCAAGCAGATTATCAGGCGCAAGGCAATACAACATAAAGTCGCAATGATTTACGTACAAGATCTCGAGTCAACTCAAGAAGTTTATATGAGCAAACATTCGCCAACGTTCAAGTCAAAACTTAAGCTGAGTGCTCAAAAATCAAGATTTACAAAGTGCTTTTAAAGTTTTGATTTTTCAGAATTCCTAGTTGTCATCAGCAGTTGAACGAACCGCCGTTTTCTCTGTGATTTTACCTAACAACCTCAGCTGTCCTAGCTATGTATCTAGCGAGTTTTGCACAATCTGCTCTATATAAATTCCACTAAAACTGAACGAGATAGATCAGTGATTATCACGAGACATTTGAACAACATCTGGGTAAAATAATCAAGTGTTTGATAATGATATACATCATATCGTGAAACACCACTCGAAAGCTTGGAAAACAAGGAACGCTACTTCCTTTAAGTCATTGACTTTTCAAACAACTGACCGTTCTAACTGCTACTTAAGCAGTTAAATCCCCACCCTGCCTTAATGATTAGAAGGTCAACATTGATTTATTGACCAACTACCATCACAGAATGATTGCTCTTCCAGTGGCCTTTCCTCATCTGACTATTCACAAACAGTCAGATATGTACCACCATTGCCTTCTTCCTCATAAGCTGAGATGAGGTCGTATGACACAGTGCTCTCATCATCAAAGTATACCTGTTCATCGTGAAGTAACCAATTGTCTAGAAAGTCGCCAGTGGTAGTATAAACTTGTAAACGTGATCTCTCTAACTCATAGCTCATTTCATTGAGCTGTCAACAGATAAAATATGGACCAGTCCGGCCAGGACCGGGTTGTTTCTGCGCAGCAGGCGGTACCACGTCCATACCCAATTACCAGGCTTGAAATTCTGTTCCATTACTGTTTTGTCTAACATCTCTTTTGACGTATGACTGCTTTCCCCAGTTACTGAAGTACAAATCCATGCATGTTGACTATTTCAGAATGTAGCCATTTCACATACTTCAGTCAACTCTACGGTACGTCTGCACAGGGCAGAGGGTCATGCATCAGATCTGCTGGGTGCTGTACTTCTCATCCAAACACCAGGAACTTCGGAGGACAATCAGTCAACTGTTTCTCAGTAATGTATATAGTACACCATCTGGACTTGGAGTAGATGCCCATCCCAATCAGATTGGTTAGGGTTAACGAGCCTTATGTAAAATGATTAGCACATGTTTACGACCGTTCGACATCCATTTAAAGAAAATTTCTTAACTATATGCAAAAAACTATACAAAAATCGAGAAAGTTACCTGAATTTACCTCGATACGGATGTATTTCATACTAGTTATAGAAGGATAAAATTAGTAAATATTTCAGCAATGACAACTGTATCATCTTCACTAGTAGTTAGAGCTCATACCGTAATTACAAAAAAAACTGTTAAATCTTGGTAAAAATCCCGAATTCAAAGAACCAATTTACTAAATGTTCAGTTATTGACTATTTGTGAAACGAATTTGTTTTACAAAACACCACATTGCTTTTATATACATATAAGGTATATTACATTTACTTTCGAATCAAGTATCAAACCTGGAAACACACTTTGAGATATACCGATAACTTATCGAAACCAAATGATGAAAGCATGTTTTGCCTAATGAATACGAATTAGCATATCGGCCACCCCTACTTCTTCAGTCATGCAGCCTGATTAGTAATCTCTTATCTTATTTGTTGTATGATCTTAATGAAACACCGACTGCACTTTCCAGTTACATACGGCTTTCTTCCAAATCTTGTTTCTTTATTATTGGTCCTTTTTTATTATTTGAATAATTAAACTATTTCAATTTTTAGTAAACAACTACATTTTTATATAAATTACAAAACTGAATACAGTGTGTATAGCTAGAATTTTGAATTGATTTATAAACAAGTTGAATGGTTAGTTTAGAAATATACAAGCATATCTCTTGTTAGAAACTGAACTTTAACGCCCATCGCCACCAGTGGCACAGCGGAATATCTGCGGACTAACAAAGCTAAAAACCGGGATTCGATACCCGCGGTTGAAAGAGCACAGATGGCCCATCGTGTAGCTTTGTGCTTAACTTCAAACAAATTTAACGCCCATCTTATAACAGTAGAGCATTGAAATTCGGACTATATTTGTTCGTTCTTTTCGTATGTTTTCTGAATTTAAGATATTGAATTTTGATCACCACTGTCTCTATATTATGTTGGCTCCTAAAAAATACCTGCTTCATAAATTACTTCGTACTTGTTATTTATTAAACACGCATATCGTAGAATAAGAATGGAGTATGTTGAACGTACAGGTGGAACTACGCATGTCCTTCCAGAGATCGAAATGTCTGCAGCTTGAGTAAACATTGTACGATATATAGTCTGGGAAAACATTATTTCTTAGAATATAACATAGAAAGGCTTATGTTACAGAAAATATATTTTTGGTAGTTTTGTTGTACGATTTAGAAACAAACAACCAATTGCGTCTTCGTTTTTATACACAAAGTGTCTATGGAATGCCAGTCTTGTTGTGTTAATATTACAACAAAATGGACTTAGTGTGAATTATGCCAAAATTAAATCGAGTTCACAAATTGTAAAGTTTTAAGTAGCATGGGTAAATAATTTACTTTTTATATACTACTTTCTTTAGAAGGACAGAAAACACATCTTAATGAAGTATAAAACGTATACATTTTGTTTGAACTCAGTAGTACATAAGCACACCCTTTTAAGAGATTCAACTAATAATAGATTGAATCGAGGCAGTAGAAACTTATAGTCAAGATTCAACTAATAATAGATTGAACCGAGGCAGTAGAAACTTATAGTTAAGATTCAACTAATAATAGATTGAACCGAGGCAGTAGAAACTTATAGTTAAGATTCAACTAATAATAGATTGAACCGAGGCAGTAGAAACTTATAGTCAAGATTCAACTAATAATAGATTGAACCGAGGCAGTAGAAACTTATAGTCAAGATTCAACTAATAATAGATTGAACCGAGGCAGTAGAAACTTAGTGTTTCGCAAGCCTGGTCATGATGTTAGGGTTGTTCGACTTACACTCTGCGGGTGGCGGGATCGAAACCCTTTGCCGAACATGCTCGCCCTTTCTGCTGTGCGGGCATTATACTGTGACGGTCAATTCCATTATGTGTTGATAAGGCGTACTCTAAAAATTTGTGGTGGGTGGTGTTGACTAGCTGCCTTCCCTCTAGTTTATCCTTTCAAAATTAGAGACGGCTAGCGTAGATAGCCCTCGAATAGTTATGTGCTAAATTCAACAAACAGACAAACCATGTTTCGAGTCCCATTGCCTCAAAACAAAACAAAAAACTCCGTACTCTGGGAGCGTGTGCGTTATAAGAGCGATTGGTAGATACCATTATTTGATAAGAGAAGCTCAAGGGTTGGCGGTGAGTGCTGTTGAATAGTAGCCTTCCCTCTAGTCTATCAGCTCAAAATTAAGAACAACTAGTGCAGATATAGCTTTGCGCGAATATCCGAAGCAAACAAACCCCCATCCCCACGTTACTTTGCTTTCTTTTTCCTGTATCCAGGAGTAAGATGTAATGGAGTTTGTTCTTACCATACACTAAATCGGTCAAAAAGAAAGTAGATTTTTTTCGTTGGTTTGAGGGCTTTCAAGTTAAGCTGGAAATTTGTAATCAAGTACCTTTCTATAGCTAATTATCAAATCGTTAATCAGTTTGCTGGTTTTCTTCCTAACATATAATTAATGAGTTACTTGGTTGTTTCGAACTGTACAGAATCCGCTGGCCTGGAAGGAATAAGAGGCAAGTTCAAAAAAATGTTTTCTCTCAGTTGTTTGTCAAACATTTCACCTTTAAAATAAATAAATATATAAATAAAACGGAATAAATTATTCTATAAAGGAGGTTTTTTCAGTCATATTTGGGAAATTATGAGTTTTGATTTCTAATTACTGATTCTGTGGTAAATAGAACAGACTTCATCGAACTTTTATGGTAGTAATTATAATTGTTGTATTTTTACAATGACGCAGATCGATGACTTACAATGACACAGATTGATGGCTTACAATGACCCAGATTGATGACTTACAATGACGTAAATTGATGAGCTACAATGATGCATATTAATGGTCCACGTTCGGTAAAGATATCAGATTCCTAACGGCAAACTGGGCATCGTATTTGTACAATTTGAACTTACATTGTTCTCTGGGTCAACTATTTATAAAGCACACTCATGATCTTTTAAGCCCGCTAATTCGTATCTTCACACAGAACGTTTCTTCGTCCTTTCGCCTTATTGTTTGATATTGCGTATGTTGATTCATCTTATAAACTTAAAACGCTATATTGAAAAATGGTGAAACGTGATTCCTACACATGCCCCTGGTCCGAGCATGACTAGTGGTTAGCGTGCCCGGACTGTGAATCCAAGGGTTGTCGCAAGGATAGTTATTTCAACCCCACCATTCGTCAAACAAGAGTAACCCAAGAGCTTACGATGAGTGCTTTTAAGTAGCTGCCTCCCCTACTCTATCTGTCCAAAATTAGTCTAAGCGCAGATATAACCCTCGTGTAGCTTGGCATGAAACTTCTAAAACAACAAGTAAACAAATAACATAGTCTGAAAATAAAATGTATGTCGAGGCACATAAGTGGGACTGATTTTGTGTGTACAGAATCATATATGCAACATAACATGTGTGAAAATTAGTGTTAATGCACGAGATAATTGTATTCAATATATGGACATATCTGAAAAGGGTGTGGAAATGTAGTCTTACGTGGACTTTAGCGGAATACATGTTCAGCACAACTATGCCGAAAATAACTTTTAAGAGCATAATTACCTAAAAGTCATCCTTTGTGAGAAGAAATATAAGTGAAGGAGGGAGGAAGAGGTCCGAGGTGAACCTGATCTTCCCGTAGATAAATATACCCATAAACAACGATATAGAATAAAAGGGATAAATCCCTAAGTTGATTCATATTAATTTGTTTTCCAATGTCATTCAATATAAGAAATATCCCCGTCTTGAAAATTCGAAATTCCGATTTCAACATATCTTTATGATGTGAGTGTATGAAAGAGTTGGTACATACCCTTCCCAAAAGTGAGCAGTTATCAGTGGAATCACACTATCTATACGAAATGTTAAACAATGTCAAAAATAGTTCATATACATGCCATTTTATCGCGACTTTACATCAACTTAAAAATACCTTGAAAAAATCTAATTCTATAAGCTGCCCTTTTATCAAACGGAAGCGTTAGGTTTGAAATTAAAACATTTGTAAAGATCACTATATGCGGTAATTATGAGTTTTGTGTCATATTAAATGCTTTACTGTGTAAACAGAGTATAAGGAAAAATATTCACACATAGAAAGAAGAATATATGATTAGACAATATTAAATATATTTAAAATGTGTTAATATTTTCTGTATTAAACTATGCCTTGAAAGCAAAATTTATTTTGTATGCCAGACTTCTTACCCATTTGTATTAGGCTTAGAGAAAAAAGAAAACTCAGGGAATTGGTACAAAGTTAGGAACTTGAAAAAAAAATCAAAGAAAACACAGTTTGTTTTATACCTTAAGATGAGCAATGCATAAAATATTAACAAATAAGAAAAAATTATATTGCAAAAAAAGGTAGATGGATATACATTTTACACATACCTACGCGTGTGATTTCTAGGCTTCCCATTTGTTTAAAAAACTGAAAACAGAAAGTGTTCTCTTCTAGGAAATAATTCTAACTTTTATGGATGAATTCGACGCGTACAGTGTTTTTTTTCTTTTGTCGGGCACACGCAACACACCCAAGTTAAGAAGGCGATGGCATCATGGGATAGCAACCTGGATCTTTGCCTGACGCACACTAGGGTTCAGAGTCCCAAGGCAACTGGGAAGGCCGCATGCTGAAGTGAAGGGACGCCGTGTTGTTTGAGTGGTCCCGCAGTACGCGTAAGAATCCACGTGGTGTGTCTCTAGTACGTAAGCACAGGACTTCGTTTATTATGTTGGGATTAAGCTAAGAGAAACAGTAAATTAAGTTTTCAAGAGACAGTCAATATAATGAGTAGAGTAAATGTAAACTCAATGGGACATATGCACACCCTTAAAATAGTATTTGGTCTGTTTTACTTCACGAGCAGTTCGTCTTTGAAAAACAAAATTAGTCCTACTTTTACCCCAGGACGTTCGTCGACGTCTTCAAGTTAAAACGAAAGTTTACCAGCTTCCGAAATACTTCCTATTTATGGCTACATTACAGCTGACAAAACTTAAAGCGCTTCCTGCACGGAATCGGAACTATGAAGTGTTTGTTTGTTCTCTTTTCTAACTCGCCTGAGACTTCACAACCGGCCTGAACTGTTAGCAACAGAGTTGTGTTGATGGCATGAGGTTACACAGAGAGAGAGAAAAAAATCACTCACACTCTGCGTGCATTGTCGTATGAATATCATAAATACCGAGAAAGGTTATATCACGCATTATGTGGCCACTAGGATGTTGTTGAGATACTAGTTATTCGAATATTTTAGTTCGAGTTATTTTGTGTGTGTACTTTTGTTTGGATTCGGAAATGTTAGAAATAACAACTGAATGTTTATTATGTGGTCTCTCCGAATATCATTGAGACATTCAGTTGTTCTAATACTGTACTGCTAATCAATAATTATCTATTTTAAAATTTGTGTTTTAAAAAAAGTACTGTATAACACTGTAGACTTAATGGTTGAGCGTAGTAACTACCTGCCAATTACAGGGTTATACAGTAAACATCCAACGACCAGTTATGAGTAATACTGCCTAAATAGAAGTTTTGACTTCCGTCAATGTACCTGAATCGTGTATCTAAACTTTGATTTGATTTCTCGTTTTTTGTTTTTTTTATACTTGAACAGTGTTTGTTTCCATTTTGAGTTCAACTTACCCTGTTGCGTACTTAATTATGGTGAAACTAATTTGAATTCTCTGTTTTCCTTAACGTATTGTTTCCGGAACGTTCAAAGGTTTATATAAACCTCAAAGTTGAAAACACGAAAGAAACTAATTTACATATATGGCTCCCCATTAGCGTATTCATTTGGAATGATATTTGAATTTATGTAAAATACGAAAGAAATACTTTTTTTAAAGTCATATCTTATCGTCCTGCTGTTTGTGGTCTACCTAACTCACCATCTTTGTATGATCAATAGGCAACCCCCAAGTCACCTGAGAAGGTTGTTTATTTAGGTCTCTGCCCCAGGGATGAATGAATGAACAGTTACACCTGCTTCCTCTCTCACAGTCTTGAATAAAGAGCTACAAAAAACAGTCCTGTGTGTCATGATGTTTCAGCACTACCCAACAATACAACTGTGAGTCTTATTTTTGGTGCCGAAATCGCTATACTGATTTGCTAATATAGAATTTCTGGACGAATTTAAAGCCAACGGGTGGAGATAATTTTTTCTTGCGCATTCTATTGCTTCAGGCAGGATTCTATGAAGCAATTTGTAGGCTCCCATTATGTCACATTTTCGGCACAGTTTTACTTTACCTCATCCGTTTAGGAAGTTTAAACTGGAGAATGGCAAAAGAAAAGGAGACGCTAGCAGTATGCCGAGTCCAGCTCTTCCTCGAGCGGAACCTATTTTGTACACAGGAGTTCGATCAGGAGTGGAT
This sequence comes from Limulus polyphemus, assembly GCF_000517525.1. NCBI lineage: Eukaryota > Metazoa > Arthropoda > Merostomata > Xiphosura > Limulidae > Limulus > Limulus polyphemus. Next base: position 421,168 of record NW_013666278.1, read on the forward strand.
TATTATGGTCTTAGCATGTTGGAAGATTTCTGCCCATCTAAACGTCACAGTGCCTTTCCAGACTTTTACGGTGGCTATACCAATCATTCTTCGACGGATTCTCACTCAGATTATGAGAGTGCAGCCAGTGAGAGCGTTAACCAGTCAGAAAGTGAGAGTGTTTCCCTGGCTGGAAGCACATTGACCAGTTCCTCATCAGCTGGGTCACCTGAGGCTAGCATCGAAACTTCCGATTACGCCCAAAACAATAGCAAATGCAAAGGAGAATCGAAACCCATGTCTTCTTCCTCGGGACCTTTCATCGACGTTCATTGTTGTTGTAAAAGTAATTGTCATACTAATGCTGGTTCCACATATCGGTTAAACCTTCAATGTTGTCATCAAATGGAACCTTTATGGGAAACTGGAGTCTCAAACACAGTATTACGGGCGCGAAAGGGGGTGAATTGGTACGATCGGAAATTACGCCGTAGATCATGTCCAGTCTTTCAGGTTAGTATAAACTTTCGACAACTAGGAATGCACTTTTTTAATGTAAATCAGTTTTTAAATTAAAAACTCACGGTTCTTACAAATTTTGAATTCAAATAACCAGTACGTGTGATTTCTAATAATAAGAGACTTATCCGAGTTTATAGTTATCTAATGTATATTTTATCTTACGTACATGTATCTAAAGTGCTTAGAATTTATGTCCCTTTCGTCCTTCGGTAGACCAGCGGTAAATTTACGGACTTTCAACTCTAAAGTCCGAGGTTTGATTCCCTATGGTAGACAGAGAAGAAATAGACAATTGTGTAGCTTTACGCTAATAAAGAACAAAACAAGAAATCCCCTACTATAATTACACCGATTCAATTTATCGAAATAGTTTCTTTGAATATTGTTTTGTACTTGGTGATACATTCATTCGCCATTACTTTAAAAATCCACAAACTCATTTGTTTGTTTGACTTACGGATATTATTTGTGTTGCATAATGTTCTTTCTACACAACTAAAATATGTATAAAGATTAATGCTATTATTTTAATATGTGGCATTGACTTGGCTGTTGAAACTATGCTGCTACATATCTCAAACACACTCGCGGAAGCATAGGTTTCACATGGGTTAGTTTTCCGAACTCCGTCGTATATGATTAACTAATTTTCTGTATTCAACAAAAAATATTACAAATGAAAGCGTATTTTAACAGAAACGTGTAATTACGTTTGTAAAACAAGACGTAACCGAAACTTCTATCTCCTATTTCGACATATTAATGTATATATTTGTTAGGAGGACCATTAACACTCATTCAAGTTTGGAATAATAATACAAAGATTCTCTTCCGAGTGCTTTCTGTAAACCAAAGTCTATTGTTATTGGTCAAACCCAAGGGAGGGTGATGGTCAATTTGCTGTTTTTGAGATCGGATCCCTTAGAATTAATTTTATATTTCAATTCTAAAAAAATTAAACAACTTATAAGTTAAGACTCGTACTTCATGTTGTCAAGTTTCGTGGTTGTGTCTTAAGTTTAGCTGTGTAGCATGCAAAGTTGGCCATAGTGAACTCCTAATAAAGATGTTTATTCTGTTGTATTTCATACGACTTTTTATAGGGACTTCTGTGTTATTAATGCATTGATTACGTTGATGGACACTTTGAATATTTGTAATCTTAGACTGATTCAGTGATCATGTAAGTACCGTTTAATCAATAAGTACAAGGTTTGTTCTGTCACGTATGCTTTCGTTTTCCTTTACTGGGGGAGCCGAACATAGCCGAGTTTTTAGCGTACCTAGACTGTCAATTCGAGATGTCATGGCTCGAGACCCGTTGTAACTAAACTTTCCCCCGTAGTTTGAGGCTTTGGGTATGCTATGACGGTTAAGTTCTACTATTCAATAAGGCAAGAGTTGTTCAAGAAATGGCGGTGGATGCTGATGATTGTCTTTCCTATAGTCTATATCAGTTCAAAATTCGGGGCGACTGTGAGCAAAGAATCTTAAGGTAGTTTTACACGAAATCCTAAAACTCGTAAATAAACAAACCTTTATTGGAGGACTCGGTATGGTCAACTCTGTATAATATACAATGCATTGGAATTGATTTGTTGTTTTTTGCTATAGAAGGCCCTGCCCAATTTTAGTAAAGGTTATAGACGTTGTTGCTGTTAGTATTATTAACATGATGTACAAGTATACACTTTCAAGGTTCGACTCGATAATCATCTTTTTCGCAATTTTCTTACAAGATACATTTTTATTTATTTTGTTATTTGTGATATTTCTCTCTTTAAAAAGTTCTATTCTTAAGTGTATTTAAAAAGGTTGGAACAACAAAATTAGAGTTGTTTAAGACTCATAACGTAGGTAAATTAATATATAGAATTATACACGGACTTTTCTCTACGTTAAAATACTTTATTGCGAGCTTTCGGCCCTCTTACGTAGAGAGAAGTCCGTGTATAATTCTACAAATTTTGTTGGTTTTAACAGCCCGTTTCTATCTGTTTATAGAAGGGGACGTCGTTTCGGCTTTCATACTGAGGCCTTTTTACAGGCGGAAGACTTTTTTTTTTTCGGCTTCTATGTTATACTGAAACCTTTTTCAGATCTACCATGTCTACATTGCCTAAAATACCCTTGAAACGGCGAAATAAAGTATGATAATTGCACATATATTATATTTATAAATTATATTTTATAATCTAATTTATCTTTGCAAAATACTTATTATTTTGATTTACTTATTACAAACTGTGAAGTACTTCCTTCTTTATCAACTAGGCCCGGCATGGCCAGGTGGTTAGGATGCTCGACTCGCAATATGCGGGTTCGAATCCCCCTTCACACCAAACATGCTCGCCCTTTCAGCTGTGGGGGCGTTATAATGTGACGGTCAATCCCACTATTCGTTGGTAAAAGAAGTAACCCAAGAATTGGCGATGGGTGGTGATGACTAGCTGCATTCCCTTTAGTATTACACTGCTAAATTAGAGATGGCTAGTGCAGTTAGCCCTCGTGTAGCTTTGCGCGAAATTCATAACAAATCGAACCAATCTTTATCAACTGGCCTTGTTTTTTACGATACCAACAACTTTCACATTGCTAAGATAACAAATTAGAAAGCATGTTATCTTAAAAATCAATAGATCCATCTAGATTGTTGATACCCAAATATTTTATTATATTTGTCTGTAATAAAACTATTTTTCGGAACTTGTACTTGAAGTTAAACTTTGTTTGTTATGTTAAGCGAGATAGAGACGAAAAAAATTGTTTTCTTTCAGCTACTAGTAGTTTTAGTTCCGTTTAAACTTAACTCTGTGAAATATTTTATGGTTATGTAAAAGAAAGCCTTAAAATAGTGATGAATTATTTTCTTATAGAGACATATGATTATGATACTTTTATGTTTAAGTGTTTTACTTGTATGAGAAAGTTTACGTAGAACAAGAGCTTTAAAATGTCTTTAAACGTTAGACCTTCTTAAAGTGGTTTTAACCTTTATTTTATATCTCTACTGTTGAAAAGGTTTTACCGCCAGCAGAAATCTCTTGCAGGCAAAAACTAAAGCCGCAGATGGTCAACCTCTCCGCTATAATAAAAACGTTTTATCAAACCAAACTCTCCATTACAAAAAGAAAGGGTGCAACGCCCTCTATAGAATGACCATACCTTAATTTTTTCTTTTTTTACAATCCGGTTAAACCAACCTGATAATTAATGGGTACCATCGTATAAAACAGAACCTTCCTGGGGCCCTTTTTTTTCATGGAACACCTGGGAGGGAGAAGCTTAGGGAAGAGAGAATTGAGTGGCGTTTTTGTTATTATCATCTTTATTTCAGTAAAATTAATATGAAAATTTCTAACTGCACTAAAAAAAATACTAGTTATTATCCAAATTTAGAATATGACACACTCATATAGCTGAAAGTTTAATTACAGGCGTACAGTGTATTGATCATTACATCATATAGGTGTGTGTGTAACATCAATCAATCAACTTTTATAATAAAATGCTGTATAAAAATCAGCCGTGTTGATCTAAGTATGAAAGGATAAGTTGTAAATTGTTTTTTTGCCTTCATTGTTTTCGAGCGCGAACGTGATATGTAGTTATAATATTTTTTTATGTTGCCTTGTCTACTGTTATGAATGGTGATGATAATATATGCAGTTTTTCTTTTGTTTTTCTTGTACTAGTTGGCTTTTAATTTCAGGTTTTTTTTTGTTTTTTTTGCTCTCACAATTTTTATCGTTTAACTTATGGATTGCCCTATATATGTTTGTGGTTGTATATATTTGCATTATGTTGTGTGTGTTTTGTTGTTAATTTTCAGAAATAATAATGATGAAAAGCTGACGAAGTTGTATAAATCACATAAACTTTATAGTGCCAAGTAAATATTAATTTAAGTATTGTTACGTATATGTTTGTTTGTTTGTTTCCGATAGAAATTCTTTCCGAGTATCTTCAGCGTTACAAGTCCTTTCTTGATTAAACCAGTTTATTCTTCCTCGATACAAA